>NW_012121043.1:2972451-3086918 GCF_000951035.1 Colobus angolensis palliatus | reverse complement strand
GATCACATCCTTCACAAGGTAATAAAATATCACAAAGCAAATTGAGAAATAAAGGGAAAGAGCACAAGAGAGAGAAATTTAAAGCTGGGTGTCCGGGAGAGACATCACATGTCGGCAGGATCCGTGATGTTCCCCGAGCCGGAAAACCAGCAAGTTTTTATTAGCAGTTTTCAAAAGGGGAGGGAGTGCACGAATAGGGTGTGGGTCACGGAGATCACATCCTTCACAAGGTAATAAAATATCACAAGGCAAACGCAGGCAGGGCGAGATCACAGGACCACCGGATGGGGCGAAATTAAAATTGCTAATGAAGTTTCCGTCACGCATTGTCATTGATAACATCTTATCAGGAAACAGGGTTTGAGAGCAGGTAACCTGTCTGACCACAATTTATTAGGTGGGGATGTTCTCATCCTCCTAAGCCTGGGGGCGCTATAGGAGACCCGGCTTATTTCATCCCATCCCTAAAAGACCGGACGCCTTAAAAAGGGGCGGGCTATAGGCCTACCTTCAGGGCGCATTCTCTTTCTCAGGGATGTTCCTCGCTGAGAAAAAGAATTCAGCGATATTTCTCCTATTTGCTTATGAAAGAGGAGGAATATAGCTCTGTTCCCTCCCGCTCACCGGCAGCCAGTTCAAAGTTACCTCTCTTGTTTCCTGAACATCGCTGTTATCCTGTTCTTTTTTAGAGATGCCCAGATTTCATATTGAAACACACATGCTCTACAAACAATGTGTGCAGTTGACACAATCACAGGGTCCTGAGGCGACATTCATCCTCCTCAGTTTACAAAGAAGATGACGGGATTAAGAGATTAAAGACAGACATAGGAAATCACAAGGATATTCATGGGGGAAGTGATAAGTGTTCATGAAATCTTCACAATTTATGTTCAGAGATTACAGTAAAGACAGGTGTGAGAAACTACAAAAGTATTAATTTGGGGAACTCATAAATGTCCATGAAATCTTCACAATTTATGTTGTTCTGCCGTGGCTTCAGTCGGTCCCTCCGTTCGGGGTCCCTGACTTCCCGCAACAGATTCACACCTGTAATCCCAGCATTTTGGGAGGCCAAGGTGGGCGAATCACTTGAGGTCAGGAATTTGAGACCAGCCTGGTCAACATGGCGAAACTCTGCCTCTACTAAAAATGCAAAACGTAGCTGGGCGTGGTGGGGCATGCATGTAGTCCCAGCTAGTAGGGAGGCTAATGTAGGAGAATTGGGGGATTGCTTGACCTGGGAAGCAGAGGTTTAATTGAGTCAAGTTTGGGCCACTGCACTCCAGCATGGGCAACAGAGGGATAATTCTACTGTGAAATCATCACATGTTGCTAGATCAGCACTGTCCAGTAGAACTTTCTGAGATGATGGAAATGTGCTATAATCTGCCTTGTTAACTGGGCTGCACTGTGTACTTCAAATTTGGTTGTGAGGGTAGATCTCATGGTAAGTGGTCTTACCACAAAAAATGAGGAGGTGCATGAAGAAACTTTTGGAGGCAATGGGTATGTTCAATAGCTTGTGGTGATAGTTTCATGGGTGAATGCTTATGTCCAAATTCATCAATTTGTACACATTAAGTAGGTGCAGTTTTAAAAAATATGAATTACTATTTTACATCAATAAAATTGTTAACTTTTTAAACAGCCTATGCCTTGTTTTTTGTAATTATTACTTTTTTCTTATAAATATCTTTCCTTAAAAGTATTCACTATTAAATCACTTATTTTAAAACTATAACTTTTTCATTTATGGTCTAAATTTAACTAAAAATATTTTATAGCTGATTTTGTGTATTAATAATTTGTTCCCTTAGGGATAAACTAAGGTCAAGGTAGGTAGTATGATTCACAAGATACCTCCAATGAGTTACTCTTAATTGAACTTTGACAGTCAAAAAAATAAAATAAAGTAGTAAAATAAAATATATAAATGAACCAACAGAAAGACAAAATAATAGATATATGTATGGGCCAAGAATGCATAATACATATTTTTCAGATAAATAAGTATGCTGAAAGCAAAAATAGAAAATAATGATGTCATGATAAATCATATAGTAATTAAATTAAATAGTAGCAAAATTTACTTTAGGGTAAAGAAAAAATTCAAGATATATTTGGTATGGTGATTTTCAGGAACCACATCCATTGTTGGTAATACAAAATGCACAACATAACATTAGTTTTATTATTTGATATTTACTTTAATAAGTCATACAATTGTCTCACAGAGATGAAATTATTTTTATCTATCAAAGCCTCCTGGACCAAAAGAGAAAAAGTGTAACACTTTAAAATCTAGTTAACGAAGATATACACTTGTTTAATGTTTTTATTTTAAGAATAAATAACATATTGTGCTTAACTATTACTTGTAATTTCAACTTAGCCTATATGGTCCCTTCTTGTGACAGAAGAGATGCAGAAACTGTACCACGTTTTATTCTCTTTTATTCTCATTGTAAGTTTTCTGTTACACAGGAAAATTATAACCTAGGACATAAAAGGTTCAAAACAGGACAATTCTTATACTTTGCACCCACCTTATAAGAATTCTAAGTAATACTACACATATTAGCTTAACCTTTGCAGTTATATTACAAAGCATGACTAATTTCTTCAGGAGCTACTCGTCCAAATACCATGTACAAAATGATAAGATAAAGATATTTGAAATATTGACAGAACATTAGAAATAATGCAGCACTCAAATACAGTTCTGTGAACTGTTTGCATATTTTGCCAGTCTAGCCATGTCCTTAAATTGGACAATATTAGAATTCACAGAACGATTTTCAGTGGACAATGTAGGCCAGTGGATATTCCACTGTACTAAATAATACGAAGATTTCTAAAGGTGAACATTAGGGCACCTCCATACCCAGTCGCAGCTGCTACTCTAATAGATGAAACCCTATGATTTCTCTGTAACTACTGGTGCTCTATTCAGCCCTAAGAATCATTTGAATAGACACTTCAGTACTGAGATGCATTAGTTCCTACTTCAATTTGTATTATCAACTAGCAGAATAAATGCATGGAAAGGGGCTTGGAGATCCTCGGGAGAAGTACTTGTTAAATGTAACTTGAAAGCAGATTTGAAAATTTTCCCCTTTTAAATTTATTTTCCTAGAGTCCTAATAAATGAAAGCTGGGCTGCTGTCTAGGTTTCCAAGCCACTAGAGCCTGATTGTTTTCTATTTGTTTCAGTGTTTAAAGCCAACAAAAGCTGCATTAAAACTGACGGTGCCAAGTAGTAACAAGCATACTTTAAGCATAGCCAATGTATGAACCCATAGCCCCAGGTTATAATATTTCAAATACAACAGAATGTAGAGGCCAGGCTCTTTGTCATGGCATTTTATAAATAAAGCATTTTTAAATATGGTATATTTATGAAAACAAAAAATCTCACTAATAACTAAAACCAGAATGCTAACTGGGTCACATGCTCTCTTTTTGCATTTCTGTCACATATTTATTTCTTGTACCATTACCTAATGTAAATGAATGCTTAACTACAAATGTGTTCTCTCTCTCTCTCTTTATACTTCTATAACACACTCACACATAAAGTTGGTTCTATTGCTTTCTCTCTAGTTCTCTAAAATATTTTTCACTATAGTCATTCACATCTCTGCCACTTTAGGGACAACAAAACATTGACTGCCTGCTCTTTCCACCCCAAAACATGAAAAATACAATTATATTTTCAGTGGCTTTTGAATTCACTGTTACATCTATTTTAATATTTTGTTTAAAGAAACAAATAAATTATTTCAGTTAATTAAGGCTAGGGAATTTCATATTTTATTAACCCTAATTTCATTCAAGATAAAAACTGTTATGTTCTAACTTCGTGAGATTCCTTAGGCTTTGATTTGAGTCAGGCAAATGGAGTATCTTTAAGAATCTGTCCATTTGTTATGTTAAATATTTTCAATTACCTTTGAACTATTCTCAGGTTGACAATGCAAATATTTCAAAGATTACAATTTTAAAGAATAAAGCTGAGAAATCTGAGATTACAACTACTGTTTTAAAGAATTTACATCAGCAAATATGTAACCAGCAATAGCCAGGATATGAAATACATCCTTGGGATATTTAACTATAATCTGCTTTACCTTGTTTTTTTCAGTCACTATATTCAGCTGATAAAACTCCAATGTTAATCTTCAATTAACCTATATTAATTTGTCTAATGATTAACAGAAATAAATCTCGATGTGTTTCTGCAGTTGTGCCTCCATCTGTTCATATGAGGGAACGGGTGACAATGAGAATTATTTCAAGTATTTGGAAAGAGTCCTTGACCCAGTTAATAGATAACATAAATTTTCTCATCCGATTTCCTACTGCTTAGTACCCTATAATGCAGAGATTCAAAGCCTTATAAAGTATAAAGTCCCCATTGGAACATGACCTCGACAAATGCTCAAATGTATTTACTTTTATATCAGATATTTTAGAAAGTAGTAATTTTGTATTCTATGAATCACAGCAGCACCCAATGTCTTATCTATGTGTTTCTGTTTATTCTGTGTGTAGATAATGCCTCTTACACATTTCAATTTGCAGATCATTAGGAACAATTCTTTAGTCCACACTTAAGTCGGAAGCAAATGCTCTATGACGATAGAAATCTCTCACCAAGGCCAAGAGCACAGATATGATACCTTTTGCAATAGTTGCTATACTAATAATCATCTGATCCACTCTGTTCATTTTATAGATGAAAAAATTGAGGATCTAGAATTTTAGTTGAAAGAGCTGGTATTCAAGAGTCAAAATCTCGATTTGATTTTTCTTTAATGTTAGTGCCTAAACTTTCAAACAAATGAAATCTTATTAAAAGGAAAGTATCTAACATCAAGATGTGTATTAATGTACAAATAAATGGAAAAATATAAAAGCCATGTTCAAATAAAATAGAGGAAAATAGCAACCGAAATGCAGAAGTCACGACACTGGCCACCAGGAAAGCACTTAGGCAGACAGAATACAGGTTTTCGGAGTCCCTTAAAAATCAGCCAACTAACACAGGAACAGAAAACCAAACACCACGTGTTCTCACTCATAAGCGGGAGTTGAACAATGAGAACACATGGACACGGGAAGGGGAACATCACTCACTGGGGGACCTGTCGGGGGGTGGGAGGCTCGAGGAGGGATAGTGTTAGGACCTAAAGTAGATGAGGGATTGATGGATGCAGCAAATCACCGTGGCATGCGCATACCTACATAACAAACCCGCACGTTCTGCACATGTACCCCAGAACCTAAAGTATAATGATAAAGAAAAAAAAAAAAATCCAAGACTCAAAAATTCATCATTGAGGCAGTTTCTCAAGTTATATTCTTACCTAAATGCATGAATATGAGACTATCATACTCACTCATATACATGTTTTTTCTTGTTTCCATGAAGGTCTCGATATAAAAATACTGTTGACCCAAAACCATGAAAAACTGTTAAATTCCATCCTCCAACCTGTGGTTCCTGCGGGCATAAGGTCTGTTCAGTTACTAAGTCTGTGGTTACAGTAATTTGTTCCTTCTATTCACATCATTGATGCCTTGAAAGCAGCTCCTGGAGAATTTGCTCTTAAGGAGCCAAACTGAGATGACCATTCAATGGATCAACTGTGTTGCATTTTTCTTAGCAGTGGATGTGGAAGAGTAGATGTTGAGAGAATCACTTCATCTTCAGTCTGTCAAATTCTTTGTAATAATGATCAATTACAGTGAAACTCTGATCATTAGAAACCTGTTATTTCTCTACAATTTTTCTCTCTGCTTGTGTTTGCATTAGATGATAATATATTTTACCAATATTCTGTTTTCTATCTTGTTATACTAAATCTAAAATTAATTCATCATTTTTAAATCACATTATAAATTTACTCTCTGCAAACATTTGATGGATGACTATAAATCAATTCTTGACATTATTTAAAAATAATATTTATTTGAAAATCATCTTTTATTTCAATCAAGTCTTTCTACATGTTATAATGAATCCAAAAAGTTACCTGATTTTTAAAAATTTGGTTTCTTTTGTGTTTCATTGCCTGTCCTATGCCTGTTCTATATAGGTCTTACTAAATTTCTATTAGACAATCTGCTACTTAGATGCACATTTCTTCTCATCAGTCCCTTCTATCAAATACCGAGATTATTTTCTCTATATAGAATTCATTGGGAACAAAGTGTATTTTACAAGTATTATTAGATCTTTTGCTGTGACTCACTCCCTTGCAGATGGTACACATCTGAAGGGGCTCTATTCTAGCTAGCAAAGATCCAGCTGATGCTCTGAAAAATTATTCTCTCTCGGTGAAAAGTTAGCTTGCCACTGCCTTCCCTGCTGCATTATTAAACACGAAGGAGTGATTCCCTTAATCCCAACCATCTGCTCTTCCCCAACTAAAAAGTGAAAACATCCCCTTGTGTTTACAAATGTTGCTGCTAAAGCTTCACAAATTATAAGAGATGGTGGTGAAATTTCCGTATATACTACAAGATCAAAACAAAATCCTAGTCACCATAAATCTGTAAAAAATAAACCAAATTTATATCACACCATAAACCCAACTGTGTTTTAATGTAATGCAATTATATTTAAACTGCAGCCTCAGAATGTAAATTATTTTAGCATCTCAAGTATAATATTTGCATTTTAAATATACTCCCACTTGTCCAGACCTCCAAAAGTGCATACTCTAAGAAAATGGATCATCTTCAATTCTTTTTAATTTTCACAGATTTGTGGAGTGCACAGAATTTTAGCATCAGTAAAGGTTCAGTTTCATTGAAATCAAAGCAAGACAAAACATCCAACTGCTCAGATGAATAACAGGCATAAAAGGGCTAAAACTGGAAAGTAGTGTCAGGGGCCTCACAGCAAATTGTTGATTTTCAGGGAAGTCACTTACACTGAAATATTACTAGGCAAGACCAGTGATAGCACTTCTGACCAAACTCTTATTTTTCTCACAATACTGGAAACCAGAATTATTCTAGCTTAAACATTATAGAATGCCAATTAACCAATTAACCAAAAACAAGACAGGCAAAAAAAATTGAGTTTCCAAATAATTTCATTTCATATTCATTTTTAAAAATATTGAGTATAGTATAACCTAAAAACCTAAAATTCTCCTTTTTTGTTTATAGCATGAAGATATTTCCATTAACTTTATTTTTGTTGAAGATCAGTAGCTTTAGCTTTCCTCTAGGTCTTTGTCAATAGACTAATTTCTATTTCATAGAGTTTATTCCTTTTGTGCTTAGTAAATAATTCCTTATCACCTATGTTCCAGACCCTTTTCACCCGTTACTTTGCAAAGCCTTTCCTTTAATTCTTGTCCCTAAATGTTTATTTTTCATTCTGTAACGTTCAAAAACATTCATTCTTGCTTAAATGGAATTTGTATAATTAATTTTTTTATTGTCACAGTACCCAGTGAATAAAAAATTATGTTTTCTTTCCAACAGTCTCGCTTTCAAGTCTTCTTTCAATTCACTCTAACGTGCCATGTGTGTATTTTTCTAGTGCATTTACCTGTCCTAGTGATTTTTTTGTTTTCAGTCTGAAAGTCTGAATTATTTAGATCATGAGTTCATTGTGGTCAAGTAGTATAACACACTTGCCTACTTACAGCTTCCACACTTGTTGCCCCAAACTTCACTTCCGGGTTGGTATTTGTGACCAGCTATTCTCTCTACCTTAGCATAGTCTTTGTCATGTGTCAAAGGCCACTTCTGCATGAGTTTTACTAGCAAAATATATTTCCCTACATGATTTTCTATTTTTCTGCTTGGCTCTATTTGCTCTAAAAAGTGTTTTAACCTGGATCTGGCAAACTGTACAGTTAAAAACTTCTCTACATGTGAACCGTCCATGACCAGCAAGCTAATGGTTTCATTTCATATGTATTACCAGGTAAATAAATACACTCTCTGCGAACCTGCTTTTATATACCTTTCACAAAAGTGTCTCTTAAGATAATACTGTATATCTGTTTCCTTTTGCTTATACCTAGTCATAGAAATACCACTATTTCATAGTTATTTACCTGGCTAACCAAATGACATTTTCCCTTAAATCTAATAAGTTTATTTTCATTTCTGTATTTTACTTACTCCTCCCGTAACATATTTTCAGTAAATTTGTTCTTATTCCTTCTTAATGTTCACTGTTCTTTTTTATAAATTCCCAAACTAAGGTCCACCAAATTTTATGTAATTTGATCAGGAAATTGCCAATGATTACAACTGTATCTATTTTATTATAAAAAGTACAATTTCAAAATAATTTAACAAATTTTTTCTTAACAGAAGCAAAGAGAAAATTGGATGTAAATATCAATACTACCAATGCTTCTTTGTTCTTGCCTCTGGGTTCCCTACGTGTATGTCCAGGTGTTACCGTATTTATACACTATGTTCAGCCAACTACAAGGTTTGTGTTAGACCTGCCTACAGGATGTTAGTGAGGCATGGAATCTGGTACCTACGACAGAACAATTCTGAGACTGGGAGTCAGATCGTTGGCTGGTTAGGGTTAAGTGGTCCTGCAGCTAGTCAGTACTGGAGCTGATTTTTACTTGTTGCCTTTTCTATTGGACCACGACTTCCTTCTGGAATGAAATGCATCAATCCAATACCATTGTGCCTAAGTAATTGAGGTTTTAGGGTCAGAAACTCAAATATTACCGCAGGAGAACTAAAAACACATGGGAGCTCTCAAACAAGGTTGCAACTCTCACATCTGGGCAGTTAGTCAAGCAAAACAGTGAAGTGGTAAAATGAAATATTCATTACACTGTGACAGCCCCAGCCTCCTCCCCACACACAAACATGTCTCTCTCCTTTAGAGTATTCCCTCACCACTCCCTTTATCAAAATCTTTCCTAAGGACTGGCTCTCATGAACCCATTCATACTAAATTGTATAAATCTGACATAATGCACAGCCTTTGACCCTCGCTGTGGTGCTTATATTTTAATAAGAATAGCCATTTGGGAAACACAAGACCTAAAAGAATAAGCTTTTACCAGGGAGATATTCAATGCAATCTTCCAGCAGAGGATGAAATGAACAGGCATTCTCAAGACTCAAAATCCCACCTTGTCGGCAGTTGCCTCCCACTTGTTGCCTTGCTTCTACTGTCTAATCTAATTGGTTCTCTGGGCAGGTGCACTATTCGCACCTACCATAGTGTCTGCCCTGATGCTGACATTTACCTTTGCTTACTGGCCTCAAAATGTAGCCAAAATAATCCCTCTAACATACTGTTGCTACCGGAAACATAAGTTTAAGCTCTCTGATTGGCTGAGTAGGGCTGCATTAAAAAAATCAGTACACAGCAGAGCTAAAGATGATACAGAGGTACTTAGATGAAAACAGACAATTTTGCAGCAGATTGCCTAACATATTGGCAGTTCTCAAATCAGATGAAATAAGTTTCAGAAAGTTATTTAGCATGAAGAATACATTATTAAATTCAATGTATAAAATGTTAATGTGGATCTGCTGACTCTTACTGCTGCTTGCATGCATTCTTCCCTTTTGCAACACTGTATCATAAACTTAACTGTCAATGTGGGGTAAGCATTTCCCCGCCAATCAACTAGCAGGAATGCTTTTTAGACATCATCTCTGCATCCTTAACCACACAGGCCACCATACATCTCTACTAAAATTAAAAGGTCAGAATTTTAGAATAAAATTTGACTATGCACCATCAACAGCGGTCATAATTTTTTAACAATGCTTATATCTTTTTGTTACCTGGATATGTTTTTAAAAAATATTTTCTGGCAGTTATGACAGGTGATCGATGCATCATTTTCTGTGACAATTTATTTCTGAAATGAGTCAAGATTGGGTTTTACAAATTACCCCTTCTTAAGATTTTGCCAGCCATGCACGGTGGCTAATGCCTGTAATCCCAGCATTTTGGAAGGCTTGAAGCAGGTGAATTGCTTGAGCCCAGGAATTGGAAACCAGCTTGGGCAACATGGCAAAACCCAGTTATTACAAAAAATACAAACAAACAAGCAAACAAACAAAAACAAACAAAAACCTAGCTGGGGCTGATGGCGTGTGCCTGTAGTTTCAGCTACTCAGGATGCTGAGGTGGGAGGATAGCTTGAGTCCTGGGAGTCGAGGCTGCAGCGAGCCAAGATCACACCACTGCACTCCAGCCTGTGTGACAGAGCAAGATCCTGTCTCAAAAAAACAATGTCATTGAACTGAAATCTATTTACATAATTTTATGGGCACAATGTTTCTTGTTGCCATTATGGAAGAGGCACTTCAGAATTTTCAAATAAACTCATGAAGTAGGGACAGTCATTTGGTACATGGTTAAAGCAAAGACAAGATGAATTCTATGCATACCCAAGGATCATAGGGGTTGTCTGTTTAGTGTGACTCACTAGGAATTCTAGGATTGGCACCTTACTTTAATATATATTCAGTGGCAATCCATGTCAAGACAATTTTCCCACTGAGAGATCTGAATTATTTACCTAAGACGTTTCATTTTGAATAAGGATGAGGTGCTACCTGTCTGGATTCTTGAATTCATAGAAAAACACATGACTTGTGAATATACCCTACTATTACTGGAACAAATAAGATTTTTCTTGTTTGCTCAATTTTTTATGATCGATAAATAATGTGTGACTTGGGTCGCCGTATTTTTTACATCCTGGGCTTCGTTTGTGTCTAACTTCCTATCTTTTCTCAGAGATAATGGCCTAGTAACTTCTACTGACCATTCAATTCCTGCCAGGCACTATCTCATCTACAAATATTTTCAATCTCTACATATACCTGATGAAGTAGGTAAATTATGCCCATTTTGCAAATTAGAAAGCTAAATCTCAGGAAGACTGGCAGGAATAAGAATAAAACTTCAAATGTATGACACGAAAATAACTTTATCGAAATGAATTCCATCTACTCTTTCTTCTTTGTTTGGTCTTCCATGTACTGAAATCTCCATGTGGCAAGCATGCCACCTCTCATTGGGCCATTCTTATGATTGTCCATAGGCTGAAAGTTAAGTCCTTACCTAGTGGAAAAACATTAGGTCTACTCATTAGAATGTGG
Organism: Colobus angolensis palliatus; assembly: GCF_000951035.1. Lineage (NCBI taxonomy): Eukaryota > Metazoa > Chordata > Mammalia > Primates > Cercopithecidae > Colobus > Colobus angolensis. The sequence goes on along the minus strand of NW_012121043.1, from coordinate 3,075,785 downwards.
GGACTATTTCAGGGGCTTCAGTTGCTGGAATGTCATGGATACTTTTCTCTTTTGTAATAAAGTTGTTCAGAGATGATACTCAACATTGGATTTTCAAGATGCTACTTATTGAAGTTGTGTGGTCAAATCGAGTAAAACTGTTTTCATTAAAAGTAATGGTAAAAACCACAGTTACTTTTGCACCAACCTAACAGATTTATTAATATATGTGACTTTAAAATAGCCATATCTGTTTGTATTTTAACTGATATTTGTGCTTCCAATAATAAATTTTAATGCTCCTGCAAAAATGGAAATATTTGTAACCATATTTATTTTACAAAACATCTTTTCTAATGAAATCTAAATGGGAAATAGCAATTGTGTTATGGAATATTGGACTTGTAATTATCATTTTATTTTTCCTTGTTTCATTCACATTTTCACTAACAGAAATAGGTACATTAGAGTTTGCAAAGAAAATCTGTGTGCTTTATTCTAGTTTTTCTGTTTTTGTTTTTGTTCTGTTTTAACGAGGCTTTTGCTATGAATTGCTTAGAATTTGATTTATCCTGGATAAATGGAAAGTAATTCACCCTAAGAAGACTGTGAAACTGTTTTGTCTCAGCAGGCTCCATTGTGAAAGCCCAGCATGAGCTAGGGGGATGCAAGACAGGCCATGCTGTAGCAGGCTGTTGCAGTACATTTTAAATGTTCATGAATTACTATCAGTGGATGATGGGTAAAAAACTGGACAAATGTGAACAGCATGAACGTCAACCACACTTTAATTAGTGATGGCTTCCCAGTAAAGAAAATCACACACTGAACTGTAGAACAAAATCCCTGGAAGTGCAGCTGAGATTAATTTTATTTTAGATGGGACTCACTAAGCAGTATCATATCCATTAAATAAACAATAACATTTATGTTTATATGGGTAAAGTTTACTAAGAGCTGTCACACCTGTATATCTTATTTGATCTTTACAACAGCCCTGTGAAACAAATGAGGCATTTATTTTCCTCCATATTGTAAGATCATAAGGCTTAGCTGGCTAAAGTAACTTACGTTAACATGGTGATTTTCAAAAAGGACCAAACCCATTTCTCCAAACTCCAAATCTCTATTATTTTGTCTCTGGTAGCATCTTTGAAACTAGCTGCTTTTAGAACACAGATATTCTACACAGCACATTTTGACAAATGTTTAAAATTGTTACAGTAGATCCCGTTAGTGGATGCCCAAAAGTGCACATAGTACCCAATCCAATATATACTATGTTTTTTTATACCTACATTCCTATGATAGAGAATTCGAGATGAAACAGCAAAACCAGCAGGAATTTCCTTTTACTTCTTCACAATTTCATGAATAGAAGAGCCATTCTTACCATAGATCTTACAAACCTCATCACATGATATATATATTTTTTCTCTTTTCAAGTAACAACTGTCACCGTTTCACTAAAAATGAAGCACTTTATGGCTTCTCTTTGGCAGATTTGAATTGCCAGCATCACTAATTTTGCACTTGGGATCCACTATGGATCCAAAGTACAATAAGGGTTACTTGAACACCAACGCTGTAATATTGCCACAGTTGATCTGATAACCAAGACAGCTACTGAGTGACTTATGGGCAGGTGGCAGCAACAGTGTGGATATGCTGGACCAAGGGATGATTCAGGATCCGAGAGGCATGGAGCAGACTGCATGAGATTTCATTACGCTGCTCAGAATGGCATGCAATTTAAGACGTATGAATTGTTGATTTCTGGAACTTTCCATTTAATATTTTTCAACCGCAGTTGAAGGCAGTTAACTGAAACCATGAAAAGTGAAACCACAGCTAAAGGGTGACCACTGTACTTTTGATTTCACAAATCTCTCTTCAAGTTTATTCTCTGATGAAGATTAAATGTAACTGATAAAATCTTTATCAGTTCCCACGAGGAGTTAGCTTAGAAGTAGCACAAGCTTTAAATTTCAGGAATGATGGAATTAAACGACAGGTTCTTGAGGTAATTATGTAAGAACTGTCTGGGTTGTAACTTTCAGATGCTACAAGTAGAGCCAATCTGTCTCAGAATTCATGAAAAATTAAAAATAGTGTGCTTCCCTTACAAAGACAATGCACGTTCCAATACCATCTTATTTTTATTTTCTTTTTCAAGCCAATTTTGGCCATGTGAACTTCGGGAAAAAAAGGGGGAAGTACATTTTCACACTACTAACATTAGATATACTAAGTTGGTGTAGGCAACTTTAATGTTACATCTTTAGGAAACTTGGGAAATTTAATTAACCCTTTTTGAGGGCAAGCACCACAACATATATTTATAAACAAATAAAACCAAGTAGTTAAGTCTTGAAATTTCTTTGCATTACTGTAGATAAACGGGTAGCATAATATTATTTGCATATTATTTGTGTTTAAATTTGAACTTTATATCTTAGTATAAAAATGAACCCAGCCAGAAGTGATTAAGGTAGAGGGATTAATTTCCTCTAGACTGAAATATACAGAATGTTCCCAGTGGAATATTATCAGTATTCCACAGGCTGCTTTCCTGACACCTGCATTTTTCTTGGTTTTTATTTAAAATGTGAGCCTCTGAAAACTAGATCATTAAATATTACAACTGAAGTATACACATATTATGTGTTTATATGTATATATAAAAGCTAGATGACAATAAAGCTAAATTTACACTAACCAAAAATAGCTCCTCAATTCTACTAATCACAAATAATATTTTTGCATAATTTTAACAATATGCCAAATTACATCATAAATAAAGGGTAGAAAGTAATATTTTGAATCTATGGATGTCCTCATGAACAGGCTAAGTAATCTTAACAAATGCATACATTTAAAAATACAAGTGGTAGTCGTTATATTGGGAAATTTTCTATTGTTGGAATTTTCAAATTTAATTATATTTCAAAATCTCAGTATTTCAGAATCTTGATTCAGATAAGCATTCTGCTTATTTTCGAATGGTTCTCTTTAAAAAATATAATTTCATGATAATATTTCTTGCTGGAACACACTGATTTCAAATGATTTTTAATATATGGAAATTATTAGAACCGATAACATTCATAAATCTATTACCCTTTTTAAGAGGTTTGGTTGTTGCTTTATAGGTTATTTAAAAGTTGTTTTTTTTTTGTCTTATTTGCTCCTACATTTAATGATAATCTATTTAAAAATAAACATCTTCTATATTCTTATTGAAGCTTTTGAAAGTTTAGTTTCAACTATCTAGAATGATTCTAAAATGAAACCATTTGATCAGTTTCCACTATGTTTCCAAAGCTGTTCATATTGACTTTATTGTTTTAGAGTGATAATGATTAGAGATATGCAAAATATATAAGGTTCATCCTCCTGTGACCACTTAGTATTGCTTTAGTTGGAGAGTCGTTTCCAGAAAAGAAGTCCTTAACTTGAGATATCCAACTCTAAAAAACAGTGTGAATATGTTAAAGTTCACCTTTGGCAACCTAGGAAAATATCCAACCCTGGTTCTAAAAAATTATTTATACAAACTGGCTGACTAAATGAGTGAATTAAGCCATCATCAATTGAACAGAGACCCAAATTTACAAAGCCATACACATCTCATGCTTTTAGAATTCTTACAACAGCTGTTTCTGTGGTACTAAAGACATGTAGGACTCAAAGACTGCCAGTTGTCATGAAGTTTAGGAATCTATTTGAACTTTATTCCTACTGTATAGTAAATAATAATTTAAAAAACCCACCAACATACATTCAGCACTTCCTATGCACCAGGCACTGTCCTAAACACATAAGTAATTTATCTCTTTCAGTCCTAAACATTTTTTTTTTCTTTTTCGGGGAAGGTATTATTACGACCCTTATTTTACAAATTTGAAAACTAATGCTCAGAGAAGGTAGGTAAATGACTGGCCAACCATCATCAACAAGGATGTGGTGAAGCAGAGAGTCTACTCACCCATTTCATTCACTCTACTAGATCACTAGCATTTGTACAAATACTTTCCAAGATAAATAGCTGATAACTCTATTTTTAGTACTTTCTATTGTCTAATCATGTCTGCCAAGAGTTCATAGGTTATGCCCAGTTCCCAATGTGATAGTATTTGCAGGTGGGGTCTTTGGGAGTTAATTCTGTTTAGCTGAGATTAGGAAGATGGGGCCCTCCGGATGGGATTAGTGCCCTCATGAGAAAAGAAACCACAGAGTTTGCTCTCTCTCCATCTTCCATGTAAAAACACTGCCAGAAGGCAGTTGTTTATAAGCCAGGAAGAGAGCTCTCAACAAAACTTGAGAATATCTGTTGTTGAAGGCATCAACAGCATTTATTTAGTTATGGCAGCCTGTGCTAACTAAGACAGTGCCCATATACTTCTTCTGCAATAAATCATCTCTAAAAATCTCATTTACCAAGCAGATCAATGAATCAGTTATCATCTGCTAGAACAGCTTTGGGATTCCACTGATTTATTCACCTAATTATGCTTTCTGGCTCATTGTTATTTTTCATGCTTCCTTATATTTTATTGGGTTTTATTTTCTCTCAAAATTTTAGAGTGACTCTATTATTGGAACTTCAAATTAAAGGCCAGGCACGGTGGTTTATGCCTGTAATCCCAGCATTATGGGAGGCCGAGGCAGGCGGATCATGAGGTCAAGAGATCGAGACCATCCTGGCCAACATGGTGAAACCCTATCTCTACTAAAAATACAAAAATTAGCTGGGCGTGCTGCTGGGTGCCTGTAGTCCCAGCTACTTGGGAGGCTGAGGCAGGAGAATTGCTTGAACCTGGGAGGTGGAGGTTGCAGTGAGTGGAGATAGCACCATTGTACTCCAGCCTGGTGATAGAGTGAGACTCCACCCAATAAAAAAAGAACTTCAAATTAAATAGCATGATTTAAAATTCATCATAACCACATTACATACTTAAAACCTTCAGTTCACCTTTTTTTTTTTTTTTTTTGAAGTCTAAATACCCGAAGATCACTAAGAACTTAAGATGTCTGATAATGTCTTTATTTGGCTTCACTTTTGTCCAGATATTGCCCAGGTAATTATCACATCGCTGGAAGGCAAAGAAATGAGAGCCCAGTTTTCTATGTATGAGCAAGTTTATTCAGTTGCAGGGATTATTGGGCAAGCTCTTGAGTGTTACAGGGTTCAATTTAAATGCCCTCTTAAATTAAAGGTAGTTTAACAAAGAATGGTTTGTAATTGTGCTGCAAATACAAAAAAGAAAAAATTATACTTTTAACATGACTAGATAGCCTGAAACACGATTACTCCCTCATAGATCATTTTATTATCTTGCTTCATATGTTCTTTTTCACCCTCAAAGTCCTTTTTTTTTGTTGTTGAAACAACCTTGACTTTCTTAGGAAGAATTTTTTCTAATTCTTACGTGGTTCTGTTTAACATGTATAACAAGAGAGAATGAGTATTTTTATTACCATAAGTCTCAATGTTTAGACATCAGCTTCTTCCTCAAAATAGGTATCATAAATATTTATACATAGGGCTAGTGTAGTGTATAATATTTCTGTTGTTTGTTGATTGGCTTAATGAATGAAAGAGGACATCAAAAAAGTTTTAAAAGAACTTTCAAATGTGGACATGAATTACAACTAAAACAAATGTATGTGCAATGTAAATTCATGTGATTAAGGTCATTTAAAAAATTAGGCATGTTTCTAAACATAATGTGCAAAGTAATCATAAAAATAATCTATGGGAACATTTCATGTAATGTTAATTTATGTTCAATAGTCTCAACAAGTAAAAACAAAAAGCCAAATGTCATACTAGACTTCAAATACACTTCTCCATTTTAAATCTGTGTATATACAAATCAAGATCTTTGTATATTGGAATAAATCTACATATAATAGCAAAAATAATAGCTAACATATTCTAAGCATTTAGCATTTAACAAACTCTGTTCTAAACAAACTTAGTTATCACAAGTGAAATATGCAAACAAGAGATTATTATAAAATAAAACTTGACAGTATTTTGCAAGATTTTTGTAACAGGATTCATTCTGTATTGTAGTTTTAGCGAAATTCTGGATTTGTTAATGGAATAATATGAAGAAAGTCACTTGACAAATTCCCATTTATCAGAAGACTTTTATTTGATACCAGGAAAGATAGCAAAAATAGGTCATTATTTAGGTCAATTATACCAAGACCCTCCCTGGAATAAATCATATCTATATTTGAAAAAGGAAATTTGATTAGTAATTTATGCAATGCTAATTAGTTTTTAGCCACAAGCCACCTTTCCCACCCGCATCACCCTTTCATTCCAATACCGTTGGGTTAGTTCTAATTTTATTCTGAAAGTTGTTTAACCTAAAATGTCTTTAGGGGATAATTTTCTAACCACCTTTTAAACTACCACCCACAGTTTCTCACAAACTAAGATGCATCAGAAAGGTTATTTCTTCTTGTTATTATTTTTTTCTTAAATGGAATAAAAGAAATATTAAACATGAATGACGTTAGACAATTTGATACATTCTATTGAAGATATTGTCCTTCTGAATATACAATGGGATAAACTGCTTCTAAATTCTAGGTTGATAGCATTGTAGTAAATAACTGAAATGATTAAATGGGTCAATAAACAACATACATTTCAAAGTTTCCTGGTTTTAAACAATATTAATGATCTTAATTTGAAATAATTGGTGTAAACCGAGATTATGTAAATGATTTCTTGCCATCCTCAAAATGTTGATGTCAAAGCCATTGACAATAATTTAGCTGAGTAAAAACAATGGAATTATTTGCATTCTATTTCTTTTTTTTTTTTTTTTGAGACGGAGTCTCGGTCAGTCGCCGGGGCTGGAGTGCAGTGGCCGGATCTCAGCTCACTGCAAGCTCCGCCTACCGGGTTCCCGCCATTCTCCTGCCTCAGCCTCCCGAGTAGGTGGGACTACAGGCGCCCGCCACCTCGCCCGGCTAGATTTTTGTATTTTTTAGTAGAGACGGGGTTTCACCGTGTTAGCCAAGATGGTCTCGATCTCCTGACCTCGTGATCCGCCCGTCTCGGCCTCCCAAAGTGCTGGGATTACAGGCTTGAGCCACCGCGCCCGGCCTGCATTCTATTTCATAGAATAAGAAATTTGTGTCATGACTTCTTCCCATATATGTATGTAAACATACACATTTTCTGCATGATGTACATGTACACATTAATGTGCACACATATGCACATACATGCACATGCACAAACATATAAATACATATGTATACATATAAATATAATATACATATTTATATAAATCTATATATCTATATAAATTAGATATATCTATAAATCTACATAAAATAGAGAACTATATTGAGCCTATATTTTTCTACACAAGGCCATTCATGATTTTAAATGTTTCATTAGGTCACTGGCACTTACTTTTTATATTATTAATGTTATCTTAATAATTTTAGTAACATTTAAGAATTTAATTTTACCATTATATTCTGAAAATCAAAAGTAAGTGTAATTACTCAGAATAAATCAATAGCTATTTCATTGCATGTTAACAAACTTGACTCTATCATTAAGCAATAGGGAGCCATGAAAGGAACTGACTAAATTTGCATTTTAGACAAGTCAGCGTAGCAGCCTTGTGCATGTTGAAATTGCTGGTCAGAAAGACCCATTAGGATGCCGTTGCGTGCACACATTTGAGAAATGGTTAGGTTGTAAACTAGGCAGTGATTGTGAAACCAAATGGGTCTGGGGAAAGTAAGGATGAGGAATAAAGAAGAGAGTCCTAAGTAAATGGATGCCTGGGATTCAATGGACTGAAATAAGATACAAGGAAATTAACAAAATGAGGAAGAATGAAGGAAAGTAGGATGGTATATTTTTGGAGGATTGGGTTTTAAAAATTATAAATTAAGTTCAAGACTCAAATTTATTTGCTCAAATCTACTTATACAAATATCTTGCAGATTAGTTTCCTTAGATATTACCACTGGATCTAGAGGTACCTAGAAAATCTCTTATTTATTTATTTACTCATTTTGTTTTTTAAGGAGAAGATAAAACACAATTTGAAATTAGCTTCAAACTTTCAGCAGCTATGAGACATCAACAACCCAGTTTGTGCTTTAATACTTGCAACACTGTGGCTGCTAATTTGAAACATTTCACACTTTGTTAAATTTTAAAAGTTTTCCACCTTTTAAATTTAAAATACAAATAAATATAATGGAAACGTGTGAATGATTCGACTTTATAATCACGGATGCGAGGGTATAAAGCTGATATCAATAGCAACAGAAATTAGAAACTAATCACCAGTAATGTTAGATAAAGATGACATGGAACAGAATATCTAATCTGATTTAATTGAAATTTAAATTCATAGTACGCAAAAGAATAAGAATACAATCATCGTTTCCTGCTTTATCAGCGCACACAAGTACTATCTAGTTGTATAATCACATTCCATTGCAAAGTATCATGATGCTGTTCCATGAAGAATAGCTAGAGAAAGTGATGCTGATGAATAAATTACGGTTTCAAGTGCTTGAATTGCACATAAATTTCCCTCCAGAAGGGCTGTTAAACAAAAGAACTCTAAAGTCTTGATCTATTTAGAGTATTTTCTTAAGTATGGCCTTTGCCCTGTTTTTAACCTCATTTAACTCTTATTAGAAAACATCTCTCTCGTATCACTATAAAAACCTATTTTAGAGAAAATCCAGCGCCTACTCTCAAAATGATATTGCAAGCAATGTATTTGTTGCTTTCTTCAGAGTTGAGGATGAGTGGTGTGTCTTCTGATTTTCATTTCAGAACACACTCTTCAGTAATTTTAGTTTTGTTTTGAAACTACTGCATAACCACCAGTGCATCTGACGATGCAGACTTCCTGCCTGTCATCACGTGATCCCTATAAAAAGGAAAAATGACCGGAGGGCGGAGGTTTCATTGAGCTGAGATCACCGCTGCTCTCCACTCTCCAGTATGGGTGAAAGAGTGAAACTCCGTCTCAATCAATCAATCAATCAATAAACAGAAAGAAAAATAAGGAGAGATTAATAGGTAAGATTATAAAAATCTTATAATGTTAGAGGACAATTTTTTAGTGAAACAGAAGACTGATGTGTGGAGAGTGAGCAGAATATATGCTTTCTAAACAGAATATACGTTGTTTTCTTAGACCTGTTCTCCATTTGTCTGGTGTTACACAGAATCGTTTATAAAATAATAGTTATAGGACAATTTAAAAACTTGTTAAAAAAATACAACAAAACACCAATAAAAATAGAGAGCACAGATTATAATGCTAAATTTAATGCATTTAAAATATGTTTTTAATTTTAAAAATAAAACATGAAATATAGATAAGGTGATGTTTGGAAAAAATAAAATATTAAAATATATGTTTTTAATAATAGAAAATAAGAAAAAAAATGCTGTCCTTTGTCTTGGCCTGTTTTGTGTTCCATAACAAAATATCACAGACTGGGCAATTTGTAAAAGAAATAAACTTATGTCTTAAAGTTCAGGAGACCAAAGTTGAGGGGGCTCCATTTGCTGAAGGCCTTCTTGCTGCATCATCACATGACAGAAGGAGGAAGGGGAAGAGAGCACATGCAAGAGAGCAATAGGGCAGGAGAGGGCCTAACTTGCTTTGATAATAAGCCTACTCTCTCTATAACTCACTCACTCTCGTGATGACAACATTCATTCATGAGGGTAGAGCCCTTCTAGCCTAATCTCCTCCTATAGGCCCCATCTTTCAACCCTGTTACATTGGGAATTAAGCTTCCAACACACGAACTCCCGGGGACACATTCAAACCATAGCATCCTTCAGTGCAAATAAAGGAGCTCAAAGTTGAAAGTAATTTATGAATGGTGAATGCACGATGTAAACTGGAAAAGTCATTGTCAGAAAAAAATAGAGAATCAATGGATAAACACTCAGATGGGGTACATAGATGTCATTGTCTGTATAGAAAGTTTGCCAGTTCATTAGTAGTGACAAACGTTTTTCCTGGACTTGACACCTAGGAGAATTTTGTCACAACGGTCATTTTAGTCAAGCAACAATAAGATCCTGTCCCCATTTTTGTTCTATTTGTTGCTGTCTCTTCTTGGTGGCTCTTGGTAAACAATAAAGGACTATTACAGAATACAGCAGGGGATATTATTCACAGGAATAGAGAATGAAAGGGAGGGCAGTATAGTCTAGATTAATAGTTATCAGAGAGCTGTAGTAATAGTTTTAAGAGTAGATGAGTTCATCAAATCAGATTTTCTCAAACTTTTGGTTAGGGGAGAAAAGTATAGTTTTGGTAGAAAATTTGAGATTTGAAATAAGACTGCTGGCCCTGCAATTTGAAAATTTATAACAATAACTCCAAATGAATAAATAAAAAGAGTCAGAATGCACTATCGCTATGATTTTATAAAAGGAAGCAACACTTCCAAGAGAGAAAACCGAGTTACTTTATACTTACATTTGTGTATGAGTATGTTTGTGCCTCCGTATGTGTGTGTAAACATTGTCATGGAATCTTAACGTTTTTAAGGCGGCTTTGGGAAGCACTGCTTTAAACTCATATTTTTAAAAACAATTGTCAGATTCAGGATTTTGTCATAAAATGCACAGCAGGAATACAAATTTGATGTGTCCAGCAATTGTCAGATATTCTTTGTTCTCAAATGAGGTCACTGTGTGTGATTTGAATTTGAATACTTTCTCAGCTTTGAGGACCATATGTCCACAGTTCTAAGGTACTGCCACTAGATGACAACCTTGCCTGTCTCTTTCAGGCAAGGCAACTGTTGTAAAGCAGAGATGATTTTCTCTAAGAAAATAACTTTTTATTGAAGACATAAATTTAATGTTTACATAACTAGTTTTTATAATAAATAAATTATGTTAAAACAAAGTTGACAATCTGGTAGTTATACTGAGGTTTCACATGATTTACTATATAGAAATGCAAAATCATTTCTGGAGTGAACTTTTGGCTAGGCAGTTTACACGGATTGTGCTAAAATTCACAAAACCTTATAGGAAAAATACCATTATTACCTCTGTTATGAATGAGGGCACTGAGGTTCAGAGAGGTTAGAGAAGTCCTGAGCGCTTATGTATTTTGATTTCTGTCTACTCGTCGGGTGTCATCTTCAGTACATACTCATTCTATGCTGAGTAATTTGCAGTTTTCTGAAAATTCTTATTTTTCCATATTTTTGCATGTTCTTTTAAAATCTACCTGTAATATATTCCTTTACACAGTTCCTCTTCCTTTTTCCCACCCAACAGTTTGACATCATACTATCATGCAAGTGTCATCTCAAAACATTAGTTTTTGTGAAAGAACCTAGTCTTCACATATAATCATTAAACCATGTTCTATAGGGCTGTTCTACACTATTACTTTCCTAAAAATGTTCTCCAATATGAAATTTCAGATACTCAATACAATTTATTTATCCATGTTAAAAGATATGCCCAATCCTATCTTCTTTATCTTACATAAAAATTTACCATACTGTTAGATAGCAAGCTACTATATCAATCATTTATTTTATTTTATTTTATTTTATTTTATTTTATTTTATTTTATTTTATTTATTTTTGAGATGGAGTCTCGCTCTGTCACCCAGGCTGGAGTGAGTGAAGCGAACTCAGCTCACTGCAAGCTCCGCCTCCTGGCTTCCTGCCATTCTCCTGCCTCAGCCTCCCGAGTAGCTGGGACTACAGGGGCCGCCACCTCGCCCGGCTAGTTTTTTGTATTTTTAGTAGAGGCGGGGTTTCACTGTGTTAGCCAGGAGGATGGTCTCGATCTCCACACCTCATGATCTGCCCGCCTCGGCCTCCCAAAGTGCTGGGATTACCGGCCTGAGCCAGTGTGCCCGGCCCAATTATTTTAAAAGAGTATATTTTTGGCAAGTTAATGCCTTTCCATTGAAGATTCTAATTGAAAATTGAGTAAGCAAAAAAGGAACTTATGGGTACACGTAAATGAATATTGTAGGAGTAGTCTCATTGATGTGGTAGCTAATTCAGACTCATCTCTCTCTACTAGTTAACCATCTTAACTTCTTTCTCAGGCTTGCACTGACAGGGAAGGAAGAGCTATTAACCATTAAATACCTAAATATTTTTACAGAGGGCAATTTGAAAAGGAAAAAGGTGATTCACTCTCCTAAAGTCTATCTACTCTTAATAAGGGTAATCAGCTTGAGTAATGGGCTTTTTGGAGAAAGGGATGGGGTTCTGGGATTAGCAAGGTCACAACCCAGGCACCTCCTGCTGTGACCGGAGAGTTTGGTAAAGTGCTCTGCTGAACACTTTTCTCAGAACCCCCTCGACTGAGGCAGAGGAGACATTTCTCAATGCACAGAGTCCTCTAATTTAAAAACTAAGAGATATTTACTCTAGATGTATCGCTAAAGAAACATATCACGCAGTAGAGGATTTCACACTGGGTATATATTTTCAATTGTACATTTTACAGAGTTGGAATTTTTGTTTTACTTCGGTTTATTTGAATATTTCTATACCTCTAAAAGAGATGAAACCACTAAGTCTTTGAAGGTTAGTAATATCACAGAAAGCTGAACAGATTGAAGGGCCTTACATGATTTAACCAGGGAACACTTTTTGCTCTAGAGACATAACAAGAAGACATTCTTGTGACCATGTATCATTTTACAGAATTGGAACACCGTAGTGGACTGACAGTAAGTGGACCTAAAATGAAGAGAATGCACCAAGTTGCTACAGGCAAAGCACACTTGCAAACTAAAATCCTCATTAGCAGCACAAAGCTGGAAGCCAATTTTTTGCTACCTTAGCAGCACCCCAGCCAAGGATGCACTAATTAGACATAGAGATAAGCTATGTTGCTAAAGCAAATCCATCCTTTGTTTATGATGAGGCATGGAGTGACAGCAGTGAGCTTCCAGATCCGAATTCCAGTCGTCACTGATAAGAAGCACAAGAGATGTCTAGGCCTAAAATACTTGCCCAGACTGAAGACCAGAAATACAGTGTTTGCTTAAATGTTAACCCTTTGAACAAAGTCTGATCCCACATAGCTAAGGATACTAGGTAAAGTGATGAGGAAGAAGGAGGCATAGAGAGACAGATGAAATGGCTCATGGATACGTTGGACATAATCTGAAATAACCAATCAGTATTGTGGACAGCTGGGTAAGCAGAAGCTGAAATTTCAAATGTGCTTCACATGTTGCATATGTAGATTACTACAATAGACTGTCAGTCTGTATTGGTGATGTGGTGAGGATGGTGGGGACTGGTCTCTGTGGGCAGACATGTCATAAGGACTAGTTAATTAAAGTGATTAGACACTAGTAGTCACAGAGATTTTGAAAAGAGTAAAGCAGGGGATATGATCACATCGACTTGTAAGCTTTCAACAAGCCACTATGAATGTCACAGTTGGACCACAGATACCTGAGAGATGGACACTGTACAAACACTGACTTTATGGACAATAATTTGTACAAGAAAAGTCATCATCTTGAGGTTATTCATGCAACATCATAATCAGGGTTAGAATTCCAAGAGGTTTTAATCCAGTGCCTTTTGCAACATTATACTGATTGTAGTTAATAGAAATATAGCCATTAGAAGCACACATTCATACATATAGGCTGAGAGTGGTGGCTTATGCCTATAATGCCAGCACTTTGGGAGGTCAAGGCAGGTGTGTCACCTGAGATCAGGAGTTTGAGACCAGCCTGGCCAACATGGTGAAACCTGTCTCTTCTAAAAATACAAAAAATAGCTGAGCATGGTGGCATGCATCTGTAATCCCAGCTTCTTGGGAGGCTGAGGCATGAGAATCACTTGAATCCGGGAGATGGAGATTGTAGTGAGCCGAGATCATGCCAGTGCACTCCAGCCTGGGCAACAGAGTGAGACCCTGTCTCAATAAATAAATAAATAAAGCACAGGTTTTTATATATTACATTGAGATTGTCATGCAGATGTTGAAATAGGGTATTTTTGTCTAAATACAGTAACTTTCCCATTTATGACAATAAGATATTTTCTATTAAAATAGTTCATTAAAATGGACTGCATCTTATGTATACATGATTAGAATAGCATATATATTGTCACGTTAATTTTAGGTGTAAACTTGTCTGGATTAAAAATACCTAGAAAGCTAGCAAAGAATTACTTTTGTGTGTGTCTGTGAGCATGTTTCCAGAGGAGATGAAGGTAAGTCTGAGTGGACTACATGGTGGGAATATCTATCTTCAGTGTGGTAGGGCACCATCCAATCTGCTGGTGGCTCAGAGAGAACAAAAATAAAAAGTGAATATGTCAATCTATCTACTGAAGCTAGACTCTTTCTTTCCTGTTCTTGGACAACTTTAGTCCTGCTGGCCTTTGGACTCTAGGACTTAAAGACGAGTGACACCATTGATTCTCAGGCTTTTGGCTTTCCTTGTTCTGAGGCCTTTGGACTTGGACCAAGACACATAACCAGCATCCCATGGTCTCCAACTTGCAGAAGACATGTCACGAGATTTCTCAGCTTCCATAATCATGCACGCCAATTTCCCTAATAAATTCCCTCTTCTGTCTCTCCCCTCTCTCTTTGTCTCTCTCTGTCTCCACTCATCTTATTGCTTCTTTCTGGGGAACCCCATACATACATGAATTTACATACAAGTATGTTGTTTCTTAAGTATAAAACTTTTATGACTCATATATTTTTACATAAAGCTTTGTAACATGAAAATTCACATGAAGTTTATTTAGTTATTTATTCATTTATATATTTATTTTTTACACAGAGTTTTACTCTGTCACCCAGACTGGAGTGCAATGGCACAATCGCAACCTCCACTTCCTGGGTTCAAGTGGTTCCCCTGTCTCAGCCTTCCCAGTCGCTGGGATTCCAGGCATCCGCCACCATGCCTGGTTAATTTTTATATTTTTCACAGAGACAGGATTTCGCCATGTTGGTCAGGCTGGTCTCGAACTCCTGACCTCAGGTGATCCACTGGCCTCGGCCTCCCAAAGTGTTGGGATTACAGGAGTGAGTCACCATGCCTGGTCCACATGAAGTTTAGAAATAGAGCTCTAGTAACCTGGCTTGTTATTAATTGTATAACTAGCCCAGACTGCGGAGTCGGTCGTATTTTTAACATAGGCAATGTCAGAGCACATTGTATACTATGAATAAATTTCTTCATCTTGGGATCAGTTCATTAATGACTGTAAGTCATGTAGGGCTGATGTCTGTATGATATAAGTTCAATACCACCTCAAAAGCAGACCTCACAAGATAGTCATTGACTTGCCCATCGATGTCAGAAAATAACAGGTGCTATAAACTTTTAACAACTAGATATAAAAATTATAATCCAAATATCTTTGGGAGAAACAACATTTGAATTCCGAGCAAAGCATGAGAAAAATAAATTTAGTATAGAGATAAGAATTCAATGTGCTATATAGAACATATACAAATATATAAATAATTTTCATTAATAATAACGAAGATTTAACTATTTTAAGCCACCAAGTTGTTATTTTAAACTTCTTCTTTTCTCCAACACTTAAATGAGCATATGTGTGCACACACACACATAGAGCTAACATTTTCATAAATGAGTGGCCTGCAAAATTTCAGCAGGAAAAAATAAATACATTTGGAGAATTATAATTGCAAGGTTTCCTAAGCATAAGATTCTAAGGTCATAATTCTATTGCACTAAGTTTTATAACTCAGCTGGAAAAAAAAAAAGCCAGTTTGAGGAAAGGACTTATATAAAATGAGAATGTCTGACATAAATTATTAACACCTTGAAAGTACACTCATATGGATAATTTATTAATGTTCCTACTTTGCAGATTCCTGGATAAAATTATAAGAATTTTATACCAAATGAATATCTTTGTAAGAAATCATGACTTCAGGATGATAGAAACAGAAGTAACAGAAATAACAGGTTCAGAGAGCAACAGACTGGATGCAGTAGAGGAGAACTCTAGAAAATAGATCCGCCCATCAGCGGCTCCACTTATGAGCCCACACTTCACCATCAGTTTTGCATATTTAGCAAGGATAATAATCATGCTGCTACCATTTATTTGTTCTTATAATGAAATGAAAAAAAAAATCAGGTAGTTCCTCAAAAATCTCATTTCCCTTTTCTCAACAGCGGTTCTTACTTTTCAATAGCACTCCACACCTGAGTAGATTCACACACAATCTTCGTAATACTTTCACTGGAAGATGGTGTTGAAGATAAATTATCAAGTAATCATTCACTCTCCCAAAACAAGTTTTATTGATTTTCAGATTTGTGGCAATAGATTCTATCTATAATAGAAGAATCTAGAATTCTATATTTTTCCCTTGGATAATAAGACAACCATGTCTAAGAATGTAGGGTATATCCAATCACTTTGTTAGGTTACGTATTTTTCAATAGTCTAATTTAAGTCTCAAAATCAGTTTTTAAAAACGCTACCTATCTTTGTGCTCACAAAAGATCGTATGTCTGAAAAAAATCATAATACAGTATGGAGCTCTTTAATGCCACAATATAGACTTTTAATTGTTCTTTGTGTCTGTAGGACTGAAAGTAAATATACATCAATAATTTGCATTGGTGGACCCCATTAGCTCATCTCCTTAAAAATGGTTTTATGATTTTATATTCTTTATTTTAGTTTCTACTTATTAGAATTCTATAACCTCAGTACTTGAGCTTCGTAAAAGATTTCCCCTGTAATAGTTGGTGCTCTTCCTGGTAGCCTCTGTTTTGATATGTAATTATTAACTCATGTTTATTTAAGTTTCTGTTGGGACCATTAAAAAATTCCCCAAAAGTAAAAAAAAAAAAAATGAATTGATGATAGTAGATAGATAGGCAGATTTCTAAATAAATATATGGACAGAAAAATATATCAGGAAATGTTTATATTTTTCCAATGACTATCCTTAGGATAAGGATAATTAATTTGTCAAATCTACAAACTACATTCGCAAAAGTCATCTGGCTTAAAGGGTGATCACTAGCGTATGTGTTGTGGAGTTTGTGCTCTGAAGAACAGATACATGTTTGAATCATATAAAATGAGCCGTATTCCTACATAATAGCAACATTCTGCAACTGGAGATTAAAGGAAATGTCCACAGAATTTACATCAATCAGTCAGTTCTGCTTTGCCAATCGAGAATAGTCTGCAAATATTGAATAATGTCTTTACTATTATAAAACACACAGCAATTTCTTCCAACCCTCATTTCTCCTGCCTCAGATTAGGTTTTTCTTTTAACCTAAGTCACTGAAATCTACATCTAAGTTACACCATTGACTCGAATTTCTCATTTCATTCTATTTTCTTTTTTTTTTTTTCCATTAGAAATGTTCCTTTTAAAAACATTGATCTAACCAATCATCCCATACTGGAAACTCAGGATGACACTACACACGTATCGGAATGCTAAAATAAAATGTGAAACGAAGAACACCACCAAATGCTGGCAAAGATGTGGGGACAGGATCACTCGTATATTGCTGGCCGGAAGCTAGAATGGTACTGTGACTTTGCAAGATATTTGGGTAGTTTCTTCAACTGAGTAATTGCATTGCTGGGCTTTTATTCCAGGGGAATAGCACACTAACACAAAAAGTTGCACACAAATATTCATAGCAGCTTTATTCTTAATAGCCCCAAACTGGAAACAACCCAGATATCCTTCAATGGCTACATGATTAAATCTAATATAGGATGTTCTTACCATGCAATAGTAGTCAGCAAGAAAAAGACACAAACTGCTGATAGATGCAACAATTTACATGGGTCTCATGGGAATAACACTGAAGGAAAAGAAAAAAGAATCTAAAAGGTACATGCACTATGATTTCATTTATATAGCATTTGCTAACAAAAGCCAGAGATCAGGATTGGGTGTGGAGGGGAGGTAGGTGTGCCTATAAAAATGCATCACTAGAGATCCTTGTGATGATAGAACTGTTCTGGGACTTAGCTGTTTCCATGTCAATATCTGAGTTGTGATATTGTACCACAGTTTTGCAAGATGTTACCATGGGGCGACAGCTGGATGTAAATTTATAATCGTGTCAAATTGAGAAGTTTGATTAAAATGAAAAACTATGATGTCAATGTGCCTACAGAGAGGAGTGCAAACTTTAAAATTTCATATAAAATGTTCAGAATATTGTCTGTATCAGGAGGCCGAGGTGGACAGATCACCTGAAGTCAGGAGTTTGAAACTAGCCTAGCCAATATGGTGAAACCCCATCTCCACTAAAAATACAAAAAACAACTTGGTGCGGTGGCTCTCGCCTGTAATCCCAGCTACTCGGGAGGCTGAGGCATGAGAATTGCCTGCTCCCAGGAGGCGGAGGTTGCACTAAGTCAAGATCCTAGCACTGCACTCCAGCCTCAGCAACAGATAGACTCTGTCAAAAAAAAAAAAAAAAGAAAAGAAAAGAAAGAAAAAGAAAACAAGGAAGAACAAGGAAGAAAGAAAGAGAGAGAGAGAGAAAGAAAGAAAGGAAGGAAGGAAGGAAAGAAGGAAGGAAGGAAGGAAGGAAGGAAGGAAGGAAGGAAGGAAGGAAGGAAGGGAAAGATTGTCTGTAGATAATAATCCTTACCAGTCTTTACTTGCTCTGCCTTCTCTCCCTACCTCTACCCTATAAACTATGCTTCATACACTTTAAACTGTGTAAGATTTCTTTCTTGCATTTCTTGTGTACCACTTAACAGAGTGAATTGTGATTATTTGTACTGTAGTCTCTCTCAGTAGCGGTGAACTCTAAGAACACAGGTTCTGCCCACGACATTCCCCTCTCTTCCCTTCTGTGATTTGAGCTGTCAATTTGATGGAATTGAGGCATACACAGATAGTTGGTAAGACATTACTGCTGAGGATATCTCTGAGGGTGTTTTGGAAAGAGACTGGCATTTGACTCAGTGGACTTAGTAAGAAAGATCCTTCCTCAATGTGTGTGGGTACCATCCAAAGACTGAGGGCCCAGAGAGAACAAAAAGGGAGAGAACTCCATAGAGCTGGGCCTCCTTTCTCCTGCCCTTCAACATTAGACCTCCAGGCTTTCCAGTCCGTGTACTCCAAGACTTCTACCAGCAGCTCCGTGGGTTCTCAGGCCTTTGACCTCAGACTGCAATTTACACCATGGGCTTCCCTAGTTCTGAAGAATTTGAATTTGAACTGAGTCATGCTACCAGCCTCCTTGTTTCTCCAACTTGCAGATGGACTGTCATGGGACTTCTTAAGCCTCCATAATTGTGTGAGCCAATTTTCCTAAAAATTGCCCTCTCACTTATCTATCTACTTGCCTACTATCTATCTATCTCCAATTGATTCTGTCTCTCTGGAGAGCTCTAATACACCATCCAAAACAATACACACTAAAAAACATTTGCACAATAGCTACCATGAAGGAGAGAAGAGAAATTAAACAAGAATGAGTGTTTCTCCTCTAAGACCTTTATACTCTATGTAATCCAATTGTAGGGGAAAATAATATCGCAATATTAATTTTTTGATTTTATTGCCTGTGCTCTACTACAAAAGAATTTAAGGTTGGTATCAAAATGCATGCAACACAGCCAATTTAAATACATTGAAAGAAGTATGAAAATATGTTAAAGGAAAAAAAAATACTTATGGAAAAACAAGGCAGTCAAGACCTACGGTTGGCATGTTGTACATTGCTCACCTACAGGGGGCGCTCTTAACAATGTTCACAATAATGCAGCACCCTGATAAGATTTGCACACAACAATAAAAATGTATTTCAACATCTAAGTACCAGACGCAATTTTATGTGCTTTAAAACCCTCCATCCATTTAATTGTCAACGCTGGCCTGTTAAATAGTCATTAACTCCAGGATACAATACAGAAATTGAAGCTCAGAGGAGGAATATGACACATTTTGGATTCAAACCCAGGTTTACTTGACTAAAAAAGGTGTACAGTTAGTCTTTTTAAAGATGGGAAGCTTAATTGGCTATAAGCTTTCTAGAAGCCAATTTAAAGAGAAAAATAGTCACTAAAAAAGTCACAGTGTTCAATATGTGGAATGAAGTTGTTTGTGAAACCCATGTATATTCCTGAAATGGAGGACAGATATTCATTTTGCTTGGTCTTCATGATGGAGAAGACACTGGTCAGCATCTTCAACAGCCTCCTTGCGATCTTCATTGGCAATTCACGAGGTTATCAAACGATACTGCATAGATTGTTTAAAAGTGTTGCAAGTTTGTAATCTCTATGTCAGCTAACTAAAACACAAATTCAACACACTCGGATTCTACTATGCTGAGCAGATTTTCCAAAGTTGTTGTTATGGAGGTGAGTTCCATTTATACTTGATTCTCCCAGTGATTTGACTGCAGCTGGAAATCTCAGCCTAGCACACATCATGCTGAATCTCCACATGCTGAGAGTTTTTGTTTGTTTGTTTTATGTGTGTATGTTTTTCTGATCATTGCCTTGGGTGAAAGCAGAAACAGTGCTCAACAAGGCATCTTATTTGAAGACTTGGGCAAATCAAGTAATGTGTTATGTAGGTTGCTTGTTTTCCTTGAGTATCAAAGCACTTCTTAAAAAAAGAATTTTATAATAAAATTCTATCCAGTATCAGTTACTATTTACCAAAAAAAAATCACTTAAAATACCACTTCACTATGAGACAATCTCATCTACTTTCAAGTTTCTATTGTTTTCTAACAGACATTTCTCAAAAGAAGACATTCATACAGCCAACAGACACATGAAAAAATGCTCATCATCACTGGCCATCAGAGAAATGCAAATCAAAACCACAATGACATACCATCTCACACCAGTTAGAATGGTGATCATTAAAAAGTCAGGAAACAACAGGTGTTGGAGAGGATATGGAGAAATAGGGACACTTTTACACTGTTGGTGGGATTGTAAAGTAGTTCAACCATTATGGAAAACAGTATGGCGATTCCTTAAGGATCTAGACCTAGAAATACCATATGACCCAGCCATCCTATTACTGGGTATATACCCAAAGGATTATAAATCATGCTGCTATAAAGACACATGCACACGGATGTTTATTGCGGCACTATTCACAATAGCAAAGACTTGGAATCAACCCAAATGTCTATCAGTGACAGACTGGATTAAGAAAATGTGGCACATATACACCATGGAATACTATGCAGCCATAAAAAAAGATGAGTTTGTGTCCTTTGTAGGGACATGGATGCAGCTGGAAACCATCATTCTCAGCAAACTGTCGCAAGAACAGAAAACCAAACACCGCGTGTTCTCACTCATAGGTGGGAACTGAACAATGAGATCACCTGGACTAGGGAAGGGGAACATCACACACTGGGGCCTATCATGGGGAGGGGGGAGGGGGGGAGGGATTGCATTGGGAGTTATACCTGATGTAAATGACGAGTTGATGGGTGCTGACGAGTTGATGGGTGCAGCACATCAACATGGCACAAGTATACATATGTAACAAACCTGCACGTTATGCACATGTACCCTAGAACTTAAAGTATAATAATAATAATAAAATAAAATAAAAAAAGAAAGGAATGTATTCTTTAGGTATTAGTGCTATCAAATTGATGCAAGTAGGAGAGATAAGATCACACTCAATCCAAAATATAGAAAACAATTACTCAAAAAATTAAGAATTTGCTAGCCATTTGCAGAATTAATGCTTGGAATACTTTTATTAGCAGTATTTGGATCAGTTAACAAAACAAAGTTTTAAGCAATGTATTTCTAAGAGCATTGATAATTTACTAGTATTCAAATATCATTTTACAACCCTAGTGAGACTTAGAGAAAGGAGTTTCTGACAGCATGCCAGTATTTCCTTTTGAGCCATCTTTCGTACTGTACATTCGAGTGGACAATCCAGTGCTTACTTAAAAACAAGCTGGAGGCCGGGCGCGGTGGCTCAAGCCTGCAATCCCAGCACTTTGGGAGGCCGAGACGGGCGGATCACGAGGTCAGGAGATCGAGACCATCCTGGCTAACGTGGTGAAACCCCGTCTTTACTAAAAAATACAAAAAACTAGCCGGGCGAGGTGGCGGCGCCTGTAGTCCCAGCTACTCGGGAGGCTGAGGCAGGAGAATGGCGGGAACCCGGGAGGCGCAGCTTGCAGTGAGCTGAGATCCGGCCACTGCACTCCAGCCTGGGCCACAGAGCGAGACTCCGTCTCAAAAAAAAGAAAAAACAAGCTGGAGTACTTAAACAAAAAAAAGTGTCAGCTAAAAAAAAAAAAAAAAAAGATGGAAGGGTTTAGGAGTTATTTAAATGTAAAATAATTTTAATCTTCTAAAAGTTAACATTTAATTTTCTGTACTACTCTACTGAAAACTTTGTAGTACATAATCTCATTGGATTTTCAAATGATGGGAACATCTTATTTTCCCTATCTTACAGCTTAGAAAAGACTGATGGAAGGATTGTCTTCTTCAAGTTTACACCCCAGTAAGTGATAGTTTAAAACTTGCATTTTTTTTCCTCTTAGGGAGACTAGACATATGATTCACAGGGAGAGATGAGCATTGTTAAAATAAATGTATTTTTTTTATGGTGGAAAAGTTAGCCTACATAAAATGTAATGAGTTTACTTAAAAATATAGTATTATGCTCTAAAGATGGTTTTATTAATATTTGCCACAGTTTATAAATCTTAGAAGTATCTTGAAGATGTAGCATTCCTTCAGCAGACACTATTAGCAGATGTCACACTGCCGTTTTCTTCATATATAAACAGAAGCCTCAGGAGACAAAGAAGGAACTTTTACATGAAAGATTATACACTCTAAATGTCAGTCTCTTAAAATACTCTAAAACCTTCTTAGAGAGAGTTAATGCAAATAGTCTAAAATGTGCTTCAAATTACATTTCAAAGTATTTTTTTCTTCTCCACTATCAGATTGACAGATACATGCACAAGTTATAAAGCCAAACAAGTCTATGACCAGTTATAAACAATGCTCTTCAATGGGCATAAACAGAAAAACTCCATGAGGTATGAATAAATTGGCATGATACTATCTGCAATTAAGAACACCATAACCCAGATAATTGTTTCTGTTCATGATTGTTAGTGAGTCCTTGTCCAGCTTTCAGAATAGCCAGATGTATCTCTGATTGGCATAAATTAGATCTATGCACATATAAAGCTTTGAGCTGTATACCTTGTGTCTTTATAAAATGATTAAGTTTTTATAGTCTTCCATCTCTGTACTCTTAAATAGAATTTCTATTTTATATATAGTTCATACTTCTCCAAATTCACATTTAGAAGGTGAGTTATTTCTTAACATCCTAAGGTAGTTTTCGTTTATGAATTGGTAGATCAGTACACCTCTTGTGTTAAAGTATTTTGCTCCTCCTTTCCTATAATTTACAGTCTTGAAGTATTTAATTACAGAATTAAAAAAATCCATTAACATATCTTCTGCTTTATAGAAAAACAGATTAATAAATATGCATGTTAAAATTATTTCTAGTAATTCTACACCAGAATACACAAATAAATACATGATTTTATGCCCAGAGAATAACCTATTACATATCTTATTTCAATTGTATCATTAAAGTATAAAAGAAAGATTTTATTAGCCTTTAAAATCAGGCAGCAGATCCTAGGAGTATCAATAAAGGAAAAGGATTGTGAAGTATTAAGGATGTTAGCTGTGTTGTTCACCATTTTGATATGATGGGCCATATAAATACCCATGCTAGACTCTTACTCTAAGACTTGTATCCTTGAGGCATATTTTATTGCTAAGATATCTGACTGCAGTTATCATTAAAGTCTAGCTGTTTTATGAGATGATGCACTGTATAATAATGTTCAATGTTACTTAATGCCACAACATTGTACACCGAAAATAGTTTAAATAGCAAATTTTATGTTATGTATATTTTATCATAATTTTTAAAATGGAGAGAGAGAGAGAAAGAGAGAATCATGCTTTCTAAATTATTTACATGCAAAATTTAATACTTTTGAAAGACTAAATTTTTAGAACCAAGCTATGCAACATGAATAGGCACAACTGACACCCAGTCTTGAAATTATTTAAGATCTTATTGGAAAAGCAAAACAAACAATTAAAATTCTTAAATGTTGCTAAAGGTATTCAGGAAAGGACATTGTTAAAATATTATTGAGTCAAATTGAAGACTTTATATTCATTCAGAATATGAAATAGCTATGATCTATTTAAGATCTAGGATTATGTTGGCACAGGGAGCTTGTTTATACCAATCAGGGAGGTTCCCAACTTAATGGTGCCACTGCAATCAACACACATGATAGTCCTTTCAGAACAATCATTTGTATGGAGAATTTTGGCCAGTTGCTTCATTTTCGCTTGCTAGTCATTACCGTGCAAATTTGGAACACCCTACACATTTTCATAAATTGCTGCCTTTATCTACTGAGGGTCTTTTTATCAACGAAGATGTTGACTCAAATCTTGGAATTCTGCTCCCTTATTTAAATTCTCAGGAAAATGATAACTACCATTATTGACTTCTAGTGGCCCTCTATATAGTTCACAGTTCTCAAAGGAGTCATGAGTTTTGTTCAAGGAGTCATGCTGGCCTACACACAAAAATTAAAAATAGTACTTTCCATAATATTGAACTGCTATTTGAGTACAGTGGATCATGTATTTTTAATATTGAAAAATGTTGGCCCTAATTTTCACTAAATTACAACCCCCCCACCACACACACCAATTCCCTGTTTTTGTAATATATAGAATCATTTTCTAGGTTACAAGAGATATAAAATGGTTGTATGAAGAGGTAAGTAAGTGATTTACTATCAAATTCCCCCTTCAATCTACTCATTCAATTTCTGAAAATCAGTATTATGGTAAGCACATTTTACTGCAGGTATTCTGCCAGATTTGCCGCTATTTGAGTGAATTTTATGTGACTCTGTTCCTCTGTTAACTCCACCAGAATTTCTTGTTTTAAATAATTGATTAAGTTCATTTTCCAGGTGACTTTTACACTCCAGTAAAATTTGGTTATCTAATAATTTTCTAATAACGGGAATTTTATTTTCTCATGTGATATTGTAGCATCAGTTTCAATTTATAAACTGAGCAAGAAGATAGACAGCAAATGTTACAGTATGGTGCTGTGATCACATTTCAAGAAAACCTATTTAAAAATGTAAGGTAATGATTGCCCTTCTTGTCCAATAACTTTCCTGGAACAGACGCTATTCACTCACAAAGTAGATATTTCTGCATACCAGATAACTTCCCACAGAAGAATAAAATGCAGACTGTGGCATATTTACAAGTGGACAAATCTCTAAACTGGGTCAGGTAAGTGCAGTTAAGGCAAGGATTATGCAGTATAACAAGAACAAAGCATAGAACACATGTTGTTGCCTGTCTTGTACATTGGTACCCTTTAGATCCCCCCATCTCCAAAGAGAAAGGTGAATAGAGAAAGAGATGATTGCATGTATGTTTTATATTGGGCTATATCACGTAGAAAGAAGTGCATTTTCCTAGGATATTAATAGAAAGGGAAGTAGCAATGTTTCGGATTCCACCATGTGTCCGTATTATGCTAAATACTTCATACATGTCTTCTCATTGGAAGTAGGTCTTTTTTTAATTTTTAAATTTTTTATTTTTTATTTTTTGAGATGGAGTTTCTCTCTTGTTGCCCAGGCTGGAGTGCAATGGCACCATCTTGGTCTCACTGCAACTTCTGCCTCCCGGGTTCAAGCAGTTCTCCTGCCTCAGCCTCCCGAGTAGCTGGGATGACAGGCATGCGATACCATGCCAGGCTAATTTTGTATTTTTAGTAGAGATGAGATCTCTCCATGTTGTCAGGCTGGTCTCGAACTCCCGACCTCAGGTGATCCGTCCATCTCAGCCTCCCAAAGTGCTGAGATTACTGGAGTGAAGGTATTCTTATCTTAATTTTACAATTAATGTTAAGTCATGAGAAGATTCACAAGACTTTTTGATTCCATGCTCCTACTAAAATGGTATATAATATTTAAACCAAAAACCCACCCTATGTTGACTGAACACTACCTAGCTCCAAGTACCATGGCTGGACAGACTTTTATGGAAACTTCTTTAACTTTGCTGGAGCTCTGTTTTTTACCTATACTCTGAGGCGTTTTTTAAAAAATTACCTTTAGATTTTTCCTATTTTCATCTCTTTGCCAAATAGTTTTATTCTTTCTTGCTTATTTTTTGTTTTTAATTATTGAAAAGTCCACTTCTATAAATTGTAAAACTGGCAAAAATAAGTAGAAGCAAAGTATTTAGTAAATTTGAATAAAGTCTTAAATTAAACTAAAAATCTGATAGTTGCCTTTAAATTTTTAGCATTCAAGACCTCACTTTTCCCCAAAAAAGGTACAATATAGTGTTATTGAATGAATGAACATATGAACAGATGCTTTTGTTCACGGCTGTATCCTCAATGCCTAGAGCAGTAGCTGCTCATAGAAGACACTCAGAAACTTCTCCCTTCTGTTTTGAACTTGTATGCAGCTTTATATAAGTCAATGTCCTATTATCATGGAACATAAAAAAACCTAAAAAATATATACTCCCTAAGAAATAGAAATTGTATCTCCTCTGGATTTAATTTTTGTTAAAAAGTGGGGAGTCTCTAACCTAATAAATTCTTTCAAACTTTTATGATATGGCATTATTGGTGATAATGATGAAAACAAATTAATTCCCTTTATTCCAAGGAATCCAAAATTCCTCAAATGGAACATCAAACATTCTGCCATATCTTAAACATGGTATCAGTGTAATGATGATGAACTTAATTTGCTATTCTTATTTAAAGTGTATTGGATATTGTTTGCAGAAGTTAACATTTAAGGATCATAAATGAACATCAGAGTGATTAAATACACTGTTACATAGTCACAGACAAGTATTGTGTAGCAACTGAAAAACCTGAACATGAACATACATAAAAAACATAATATTGAGTGAAAAAGGAAATTGCAAAGGGATAACATATCAGTGTGTTAGCAATCATTCAGTCAAACATTTTCATTCTTTTTGGAGAATCTTCTATGGTGGTAGCTACTGTCCTAGGCAATAAGCATGAAACAGTAAGCAAAACCATTAATATAAATTTGAAATAAATGCTGTATATTATCATGGGCACATGGTGATGTATTAACATTCAAGGATTAATATGGCAGCGATATCACTAAATTTATTTCATTTTTTTTAATCTAAAGAAAACATGGTAAAACATGTACCTGTTTGGAACTGGGTCCACTAGCGACTGTTCTACTTTTTTCCTGTTTGTTCTAAAGTTTAATTATTTTACCAGCAAAGCTACTGTAATGACCCTATTTACTTACAATTTTTGTATACATGAGTAACAAAATCACAGCAATTTGGTGAGTGAAAGTTGAGAACATTACTCTTTGAACGAAACAGGAGGGAGTAAAATAAATGCTTCATTGTGAAAAAATGGAAAGCAAAACATCCTGTACTCGCACAATTCAGCATTTGACTTGGCAATCTTTGCCTTCGGTTTTAGCGTTGACTTTTCAGTCCTTCCAGCTTCCTCCACGCAGCGTGTCTGCCTCTCCAGCGGCGCCAACTCCCATGACCACGCGTTGGCTGCACTTGGCAGTATCATATAAGAAATAAGCCAAGCGCCTGAATCTGTTTTCTTTTTTTTCATTCATTCTTTCTTTCCTCTATGTTTTTAAAGCAACATCTAGTACTTCAGCTTATTCCTTGGCAATTGCTACCTTGCTTGGACTACCATCAATAATGGTGTTAACACAAAGTGACTACTGCTAGAAACTTGGGTTCAGTGGCACCAGTGACCTTGCAGGTCATCAAGCTGGTGCACCTGCTGCTGGTGCAGAGTAAGGCTGTTGATAAAACCGTAATCCCCTCATGGTTCACCAGCTTAGTTTTGAAAGCAACCTCAGGCATATAGGAATGCTTTCTGGAAGGAGTGAAGACATTCTCGGGCATACTTTTTATCTACAATTTTCCTTCTACATTTTTAAAATCCATAAACAAGCGCATTAATGTGTTTCAGGACTAGAAGAGGGGCGAATTAATTCTTGAGACTGGAGTTATGACTCAAAGAGCTTCTTGCCATTTTGAGACACGTTAGCTGTTAATATGAACGTATTTATGCTATTTTCTTTAGGGAGAGTTATTAAAAGGTGTTTAGGGCAACGCTTCTCTGAGATGGGGAACTCTAATCTGATAATGCCTTCTTTCCTTAAACTTTATATTTAAATTAACATCATTCCAAAACCAGTCACCACTGATGCAGTTTCCTTCTCCTCACCTTCCAATACATCTTGGCTTGTTTTCCAACTCAAGAGAAATGAAGTTTGACTTCCTATTGAAAAATCACGGCTTCAGCAATAAAAAGAGATTTTTGAAAAGTTATATGTGTGTGTGTGTGTGTGTGTGTGTGTGCGCGCGCGCATGCGTGCACGTGCGTTTCTTTTAAATCATGGCTTAAGCAATAAAATAGATTTTTTAAAAGTTGTATATGTGTTTCTTTTTTAAAGTGGAGCATTAAACTCCAGTAAAAATACATTTACTATGTAATGTTTCACCAAACTTAGTCATGGCAATAAACTGTAGCTTATGTTTGTTACTCTATCTTAATTTGGGAGCTTAGTAAGAAAGACTATTATTCATGTCACCCCAAAATACAGGCTACAGTCTTATCAAATGGAAACCTAAGAAGCTAGCCAGACTATTTCCATGAACATATTAAATAAGAAAATGCACAGACATCTCAGAAATCCATTTATCAAAGTTTATCAAAAAAGTCATTTTTATATAGAAAATAAAATTTGGAAAATTAATTTCTATTGTATATTAAGATGAAAATATTACTAGTTAGGGTTTGGATAAAACATTGGTATATGTATACATATATATGCTTATATTTAATGTATATTAATCCAAGATATGTTCCTGAATTTATGGTATATAACAACATAACAGATAATTAAGTAAATGGAGAGTAAAACACAAAAGTACTTAGAAAAAAAGCCTCAAGCTACTTGAGAGATATTTAAAAATAATCTAGAAAGTGTACGCATCAACAAAAATAGCATAGCCAAAACAAAGGTAATTCAATCTAACTCTCATATAATCAAATGCATACTTATCAGTCTTTTCCTTGGCCTTTACAAATGGGTTTGGCTTGCTGTCTGTTTGAAGAAAATCCATTTTTGGCAATGGTTTATACACAAGAGATCTGGTTTATTTTGATAAAATTAAAATTTAAAGACCACTTCTCTCCATGATTGTTTCAGTGCCTGTAAGACTTCCAAATGAATGAGATGCTTTAAACATATGGATGGGGTTAAGATGCCATCTGCACCCTGCATGGGACCTCATACACACTAAATATTGGGATAGCTTTTCAATCAACATTTCTCCAAACTGAAAAGGAGAGGAAATAGTGACTCAAGTTGGGTAATAAAAACTGAGGTTGTTGTTAACAAATAGTCCTAAGATTATAATGTACCAATATTCACACATTTACATAGAAGATAGTCTAGAAAATGTTATTTTGAAAAATGATGGCATTATCAGAACCATGAATGTAATTCTGCAGGGTTCTAACTTACCTTATATACTGCATAAATATGTCTAGTAATAAATAAAAATATTATCATATTAACTGTATTGATCTGATATTTTGAAAGCCATTTTGAAAAAAATCATTCTTTGAGGATTTTATGTTACAGAATCACCATGATAATTATGAATATCATAATTGTGATATTATGAATATGATATATAATGAATAAAAAAAGGAAATTACTATTTCCTTTCTATTTCCCAAATAGAGGTACCTATCTTAGTACTTGCTGCAAACCATGAAAGCTAAACCAACTTTGGCTTATGGTACAAAATTTAGATGGCGAGCAACAGAGCCAGGCTTCTTCCTCCAGTTATATTTATATTTCTTATAATAATTTTGTTCTATCTAATGAGCATCACATTCATACTTATACATTTCTGTGTATAATTCTGTGGACTGAGAAACAAAGAGAACGTAATGCCTCTCTCTCTTATACACACACACTCACAGAGTCACACACATCAAGGAAGGGTTTGTGATCTGCTTTCTTAAAATATAATTAGGACTGGTTTTACAGGAAGACAAGTAAAAAGGAGAATTACCTGAAAGTGGTGTCATTTGCTCCTTTTTCCTAGTGTTCAAATGCTTTGTCTAAAGACAGTTTTTCTCTTTACGAATGTAGATTTATATCTATGTGCTTAAGCATGAAATTGAATTTTGAGTAACATCTACTAACTGTTAAATTAATAGTGAAAACCGTCTTTATGAAAGATGGAGTCTTGTGGACATGGCACATAGGACACAGGATGAGAACTGGACTCACTAATAGATTAAATGTTCTCAAAATATTAAACTTGAAAATGACAGAATGAGCTATTTGTCTATTTGTAGCTTTTTTGAAAGTAATGAGGATTGGCTTTTCCACAACGAAGTGAATAATTTTGTGTGTTAATATACTCATCACAACAGGATAAAACTATGATTGCAATAAAATACTTCAGCTGTATGTGTGAACTTATCTCCCTTATGAAAACCATAATGTGGGATGCATTTTCTATTTAATTTATATTTAATTATTAAATACATTTTACTTTACATTAGTAAAATATATATTATATTATCTTTGATTTTTTCCAAAAAACTCCTGCTCAGAAATAAAAAGATTTAATGGAAGAAAATCAACAGGGAAAAACCCCAACCTAAAATTTTCTATTATTTTGAAAAATTGAGTCTACTGTTTCAATAGCTGTTAGTTGTTTATTTTCATTCCTACTTTGTTGTCCGATTTCTCTATTCTTTCATATTCACAAGTAGCAGATATAATATTCCTGTTAGCTACAAATAAATATATCTACAGCTACATCTATATACAAATAAATATATGTGTGTATACATTTGTATGTTGTTTTTATCCCAAATTTTTGTTTATACTTATTTTTATTTATCACTTCAGCTCATTTTTAGAGAAAATCTAGATGTATTAAGATAAATCTGATTGTGACATAATTTTCCCCTAGCTTCTCTAAAGGGTAAAAAATATACTTGCTAATTTATAACTGATCTCTTTTTCTTGTGTTTGTTATGCTGTCACAAGGTTACTACAAAGTGACATGAAAGTGGTATTAAAATCATAAAGCCAATAATTCAGAGTAAATGGTTTAGGAGTCCTGCTTGAATACCTTTCAAATTTGTTCATGACAAAAGAACCTTATTTCATTGCACTAAATATATTGTCAAAATCTAAAAATTTATTCACATTGACACTGTGAATTATTTTCTAAGTTCAGTAATTTTGATGTCTGTCCTGATTTGTAAATCAACATATAGTTGCCTAAGCATGCACAGGATATTATGTGCATTGTAAAATGGTCAGTAAATGATTTCCTGTACTGTTCTTCTTAATGAGAGAATATAAAGTTATTTAGAGAGCTAGATTGTGAAATAAATCGTTTCTCTGCTGACCTGGAGCAATCTGTGCTCTCTCTCAACTGAGTTGGTGAGCATTAAAATGTTTCGAGGTAAGTTTCAAGGTTTAAATAACAACTGCTGTCATTAAAAATTGCATGGAATTTCACAAATTATTGATAATCCATAGCTCTTTTAATTTACCTTAAGACATTATCTAAGGTAAACTATGAGCATTTGAGGATTACAGTGTAGTTTTTGACATTATACTTCTGAAATAGAGTTGACTATTGAACAAAACAGGTTTGAACTGTGTGGGTGCACTTAAATATGGATTTTCTTCCACCTGTGCCACCTCTGATACAGCAAGACTACCTCCTCTTCTTCCGCATCCTCCAAAGCCTATTCAACAGGAAAATGGCAAGGATGAAGAACTTTAGGATGACCAACCTCCCCCATACGAATACTAAATATATTTCCTTTCTTATGACTTTTTAATAACATTTTCTTTTCTCTAGCTTACTTTTGTAAGT
Source organism: Colobus angolensis palliatus (assembly GCF_000951035.1). Classification (NCBI taxonomy): domain Eukaryota; kingdom Metazoa; phylum Chordata; class Mammalia; order Primates; family Cercopithecidae; genus Colobus; species Colobus angolensis. The sequence continues at coordinate 3,043,693 of NW_012121043.1, read as the reverse complement.
TAATCTTACTAATTGTAAGATTACAGTATATAATATATATAACATGAAATATAGGTTAATCTACTGTTTATGTTATTGGTAAGGCTTCCAGTCAACAGTAGATTATTAGTAGTTAAGTTTTGGCGAATCAAAAGTTATACACAGATTTTCAACTACATGAGGGTCAATGCCCCTAATCATTGTGTTGTTCAAGGGACAATTTTATATAAAATAAAATCATATAATGTTATGTACACAAGATATACAGACAGTACATGTTAGTTACATTTCATGACTCACTCTAGGTTTTAGTTAAATATATTTAAAATCTATTTCAATGTCTAAAATAAGAATTACAATCTGATCTATTAACTAGCTATATAAATATATATGTGTAATTTATATATAAGATTTTTTATTAATAAAGGATTAATTGAAATGACAATGCGTGAAACCTTTCTTATATGTAACTTCAGAAAATTGATTTAAAATATCCCTTGGAACAAATGGCAACCTAAAGATGTATTCAATAGAAAATTGCAGGGTATTTTTATGTCTCATATAATTTACTATTATTTTTTCTAGGAAACACATTGAACAAAAATTCAAAAGTATAATTTAGGCTTAGGGTACACATAAAAATAACATCAAATTCCCAATCTCTGCTGGATTTTATGCATATCACCTCACAATATAATTACTTTTGGTTATATAAAGTATATTCAAGTTAAACCAATGAAATCACACTGAAAGACAATTAATACTATTATATACCCAGCTCCTTTTCCTTGTCACTATTTTTGTCAGTATCCTGACAAGCAGTTATTTTAAATTAAGAATAATAGCAACTAAGATCTTGTGGAAAAACAGTTACTTTGCATTGTAAATGCCAACCAAGATACGGGGTATGTGACAGAAGCAACATTGATTATTTTAAATTGCTGGAAAGCATCAAATACACTGGCGATTACCTGAGACCATGTGAACACATGCTAAGTATAGTGTAAGCAACCTATAAAGCACATTTTTTGTAAATAAAATATTCACACAATGGGTATAAATATTACACTGGAATGACTTGCCCTAACTACATTTTACTTTACTTTTAAAAACACAGTGAAAGCAGTGACACACAGTTAGATTTTTTTTTTTTTTTCCCCCCAGATCACCAGATTTTAAGTTGACTCATACAGTGGTTAGAAATGATGTTTTGGGCCTGGTGCAGGGGCTCACACCTGTAATTCCAACACTTTGGGAGGCCAAGGTGGGAGAATGGTTTGAGGCTGGGAGTTCATGACCATCCCTGGCAACACAGTGAGACCCAGTCTGTACCAAAAAAAAAAAAAAAAAAAGGCAACTAAAAAGCTACTAGCTGAGCATGGTGGCGCCCACCTGTACTCCCAGTTACTGAGGAGGTTGAGGTAGGAGGATTGCTTGAGCTCAGGAGTTTGAGATTACAGTCAGCTGATCACGCTACTGCACTCCAGCCTAGGCAACAGAGCAAGACCTTGTCACAAAACTAAAAGTAAAAATGATGTCTGTAAAGACATGTAAAATAAAAATAATCTCATGTCAATTTTAAAGTAAATTAAATAAAAACTTATGTATGCCCTTTTATACAGATGCACATTTTAGCAGTGGTGTGATAATTTATCATCCTGTACATCTCTACTTAATGCTGATTTTGAAAAAATGCTGATTTTGAAAAACCTCTTTCAAATCATATTACGCGTCTATCATTCATTTTTGGTCTCTTTTATCTACTCAGTGGCTGAGTTCTTAAATCCAAGAACACCTGTAACAGGGGTCCCTAACCCTTGAGCCGCGGACCAGTACTAGTCCTTGGCCTATTTGGAACCAAGCAACACAGCCAGAGGTGCGCTGCGGGCCAGCAAGTCAGCACTACTGCCTAAACTCCGCCTCCTGTCAGATTCAGGGGCGGCATTAGATTCTCATAGGAGCACGAACCCTATTGTGAACTGCATATGCCAAGCGTCTAGGCTGCAAAGTTGCCTACTCCTTATGAGAATGCAATGCCTGATGATCTGAGGTGGAGCAGTTTCATCTCCAAATCACCTCCCGCCCCCCACCCCCTACTTCACCCACGAACCCTCCCTACTTCTGTGGAAAAACTGTCTTCCACAAAACTGGTCCCTGGTGCCAAAAAGGTTGGGGACCGCTGCCTTGGAACACGGGTAGTATTAATTGTGAAGTATAATCAGTGGATACACTTGTTACTTATTTACCACATTGGGATTTTCATTCCAACATATACCATAACTTTTCTTTTTACTCAGAACAAATACTCTGGAGCTTTTCTGATTCAAACAGCTGTGTAAATAATCTGTTACAGGATGCACTTGTTCAAGATAAGGTTTAGGGATCTTTGTTCCTGGAGGCACAGGGTGAATCTTTTTCATAATACTTATCTTAATGGTCTAATCGTTGTCTTAATTACTAGGTGAGTGGGTCGACTACCTTTACACCTGAATGCACATAGGAGAATGCAGATTACTAGTTCCCACACAAGACTTCCTGAATCAGAATCTCTGGCAGTAAGTGCTGAATGGGAGATCTTTTCAAAAATGCTCTTCCTGGAGTCTTATGTACACCAAAGCTTGAGAACCACTGCTCTGTAGGAAAATATTATAATCAGAAGTTTTTTAAATGTATTTTATACCTATCCGTTAAGTAGAATGTAGAATTTTATTGTTTTATATAGAAATGGAGGCCAAAATAAGCGATTGTCCCAAGTGACAGTAAATAGTGTAGTACAATGGCTCAAATGGGTTTTTCTCCAAATTAGCCAGGGCTTGTAGGAGTTAGCAATTATGTATTCTTGGGAAAGCTATGTTTCTGGAAGCTCAGCTTCTTCTTGTATACAATTAAGAATGTCTGCCTTGTTTTTTTTAAACAGAAATAAAACACAATAAACCAGAGTACTGATATATGGTAGATGCTCGGTAAGCAGGTATCATCATCATTAATAACTCTTGGTCCCATTTCCAGTTCTCTGTTTTAGATGGACAATTATATTTTGTTTTGTTTTTCTCTTGGTCAGTTATTTACTGACTTAGAGATCCCTAGTATTATTTATTTATTTATTTATTTATTTTGGTGAATAATTTTATTTTCACTGCAAGAACATAATTTTAAAAAATTGACTACATACTCCAAGACATATATAGTCAAAAACTTAAAAATCTTATAAAAACAAAACAAAAGAAAAAAAACACTAAGAGGCCAGGAATGGTAGCTCACACCTGTAATCCCAGGACTTTGGGAGGCCGAGGCAGGGGGATTAGCTGGGCGTGGTGGCGGCACCTGTAGTCCCAGCTACTCGGCAGCCTGAGGCAGGAGAATCGCTTGAACCCCGGAGGCGGAGCTTGCAGTGAGCTGAGATCACAGCACTGTACTCCAGCCTGGGCGACAGAGCGAGACTCCATCTCAGAAAACAAAACAAGGGCTGGGTGCGGTGACTCAGGCCTCTAATTCCAACACTTTGGGAGGCCGAAGCAGGAGGATCACGAGGTCAGGAGATTGAGACCATCCTGGCTAACACGGTGAAATCCCGTCTCTACTAGACATACAAAAAATTAGCTGGACGTGGTGGTGGCGCCTGTAGTCCCAGCTACTCGGGAGGCTGAGGCAGGAGAATGGCGGGAACCCGGGAGGCGGAACTTGCAGTGAGTGGAGATCGCACCACTCACTCCAGCCTGGGCGACAAGAGCAAAAACCATGCCTCAAAAAAAAAAAAAAAAAAAAGTTTTCAAAGTGATTTAATTATTGTAAGTTTTATGGATTCTGATATTTAATAAAGTACACCTGTCTTCAAATTATTTTTTAAATGTCATAGTCAAATGTCATAGACCTGAGCTCTAATTTTGGTTCTGCCTCCTAATTGTTTGATCTTTAATGAGTCAATTATCATAGTTAGGCTTCAGGTCTATCACCCTTAAATTAAATGTCTAGATAACTCACGTCTAAAGTATTTTGTATCTCTAAAGTTTTAGAATCCTAGAAATGACGTTTACTTAGCCAGGCCCCTTTTCTACTCAGGAATCATGAAATGTTAAAATAGTGATTATATTGTATGGTCCTTTATTTTTTAAGATGGATCCTACAAATATGAAAACTTTAATGTGTAAAAAAATGTATGCAACCACAAAAAGATTTTAATTATTAATTCAGGAATTACCTTCATCTTTGTCCAAATGAATAACTGTAAGTAAAACACAATTTGAAACAGGACAAAATTGAATTGTCATATGATAAAACTATCTAAAATAGTGGATTTACATGGACTTCAGCAAGTCTGTGATTTCTATGAAATTATATACCGAGTACGAAATGTTTTTGATAAAAAGAGTACAGAGTTTACATTAGATTTTTCAATTAGGAACTCTAAAAAGGATTGCCTTGTGTTGTGTTAGTACTGCTATTAAAAAAGATGAACAGCTTCATGGATAATGCACTCAGTTCTATATATATTTTTTAACAAAAGAATGGAAAATGGGTTTTAAGTAGACAACCCTTTAACTGATTTTTGGAAAGACAAAATATCAATTTTCTAATTCATGAAAAACCATGCCATGCTTGGAACTTTAAAGAAAATGGGAGAAATGTATGCATTCACTTATTCAGTGAATCACCACATGATCAAAGGCTACTTATGGTACCTAACGAAGATCACAATCCAAGCAGGATAGATGGACAGTATTAATCTTAGAAATTATAAAAGTGCAACTGCAATACAAGCTTTAAGAGAGAGGTCCTAGCAGTCACAAGATTAATAAGGACTTGCTTATCACAGAAATTGCTGAAAGATTGCTAAGAAAATGAATACTAGGCCCAAGCCTGTACTGGAAGCACTTTGGGAGGCTGAGGTAGGAGGCTCTCTTGAGCCCAAGAGTTGGAGACCAGCCTGGGCAACGTAGAGAAACCTCATCTCTACAAAAATAAAAAATCAACTGAGCATGGTGGGGCACACCTGCAGTCCCAGCTTCTTGAGAGTCTGAGGTGGGAAGATTGCTTGAACCTTGGAGGTAGCGGTTGCAGTGAACCAAAATCACACCACTACACTCCAGCCTGAGGAACAGAGTGAGACCTTGTCTCAAAACAAAACAAAACAAAACAACAATAACAACAAAACTACATTAAAATCTATGACTGAACTGGATGGAGTTCAGTAGAGAAGTAAAAAACATGATTAACAAATTTGGGAAAGCCATATACAAAACACCTGTGTAGTGAAATGATTTGACCAGTAAGGATTGGGTGGCCTGTGGCTGGAAATGAGAGTGGAAAGAAGAGCCTAGCTCAAGATGAGACGGGAGAGGAAGGTAGGGGAGTAAGAAAGCCAAGTATTTTAGATCAAGTTAAGAGGCTTTGTCTTTTGATCCAGAGTAATGGAAACATTTTGGTGAGAATAGGGTTTTTGGACACAGGAACACAATTAGTTGCTCTTAGAATCTTGAATATAAATTTAGGAAATACAAAGAATAATTTTCTTTAATTTGTGGTGAGCTAATTTACCACTAGAAAAGAGTTTGTGTTGTCTACATCAGTGATTCCCAAATTTGAGAGTGTACCAGACTCACCCAGAGGAATTGTAGAAACACAGCTGGAGTCCCAGCCGCAAATTTCTGATTCAATACATCCAGGTTAGGAACTGAGAATTTGCAATTGTAGCAGCCCAGGTATTGCTGTTCTGCTGTTGTGGGGACCACACATTGGGAACTACTGATCTCCATCAGTGGAAAATGGACATAAACTGTGAATCTCTTTCCCATATCAAATACTTAAGCAATTTTTAACTGAACTACATCAGAACCAATACATGGCTTAACTGTCCTTGAATTCAAAATACACAATGCACCCCACATCTTTTCAGCTCCAGAAATGCTGGATAGGTCAGTAAAATGTAATAAACTAGTGCAGAAATGCAGGGGCAGAATGCTTGAGTTCAAATTCTAATTCCACCATTACAGGTGTGTGTCTTTGGACTACTCACTCACTACTCCCCTAACTCATCAGTAAAAGAAGGTCATAGTATTTGCCTCCTAAGATTGTTGGGATTATGAAATAAATTATGTCACATAGTACAATATCTGACGTATAGAAATACATGTGTTAGCTGTTACTATTGTCATTTTTTATTTGCTCATTTTTCATTAAAAAAAAAAAACCTTGGCTGGGTGAGGTGGCTCACGCCTGTAATCCCAGCACTTTGGGAGGCTGAGGCCGGCGGATCACGAGGTCAGGAGATCGACACCATGCTGGCTAACACGGTGAAACCCCGTCTCTACTAAAAATACAAAGAAATTAGCCGGCCATGGTGGCAGCGCCTGTGGTCCCAGCTACTGGGGAGGCTGAGGCAGAAGAATGGCGGGAACCCGGGAGGCGGAGCTTGCAGTGAGCCGAGATCGCGCCACTCACTCCAGCCTGGGCGACGAAGCAAGACTCCGTCTCAAAAAGAAAAGAAAAAAAGACCTTTACGTGGTGACTCACGCCTGTAATCCCAGCACTGTGGGAAGCTGAGGCGCGCAAATCACTTGAGGCCAGGAGTTTGAAACCAGCCTGGCCAACATGGTGAAATCCTGTCTCTACTAAAAATACAAAAACAAACAAACAAACAAACAAAGAACAAAAACAAAAAAAAGCCACGCATGGTGGCACAGACCTGTAATCCCAGCTACTTGGAACGCTGAAGCAGGACAATCACTTGAACCGGGGAGGCAGAGGTTGCAGTGAGCTGAAATAGCACCATTGCACTCCAGCCTGGGTGACAGAGCAAGGCTCTGTCTCAATAAATAAATAAATAAATAAATATAAAAAGACCTTTAAATATATTAATAACCACAGAGCATAAACATTAAAATGTTGGTTAGCCATTTATGTTTCCTCTTTCACCAAGTATCTGTTATTATTGCTTAATGTTCATCTACTCATCATTCACTTACTGTAAAGTCTGTCGCAAACTCTGGTAGGCGATGATGTCTAGATATCTATAGTTCTTGTTATTTCTCGTATGCATGCAATTGTTCTTATATAGACACTGTTTCAAAATTAACCGCAAACACCTGCGTGTATCAGACATGTGTCTCAATTTGTTGTTTTCCAAACTGCGTTATCCTGTTGCATTTGCCTGTTGTATATTCTTTATCTTACTATTAGTTTATATTCATTATGACTTTCATCCCACTTCTGTTAACTCTGCAGGTTGCTCTGCCCTTCTGTCTGTTTCCTGGCTAATTTGATTTTTGTATCAGAAAATATATTACACAGATGTGAGCACATAATTAACAAAATACTTAATATGTGCTAATACTGGTCCCTTGAGACTCCTCCTGCAGCTTTCCACTTAGAGGCCACACATTTATTGATTATGCTTACTTGGCTTTATAGGACCAGGTTTTCTTTCAGGTATTTATCCAATTAATTTACAGGCATCTATTATGTAGCACTATAACAAATGCATTTTTTGAACTTAAGCATGCAGTATCTTTCATTACTTTTATTTCCTAACTTAGGAGATATGCCACAGAAGGCTATTACAATGTGTGACATGACCTACTTTTAATAAATTCACATTTGCCACTTACTTTATTAGACACCTTTCTCCTTCGTGTTCACATTTGGACTCTAATTATATGCTCAGCCAAAGACTTCTAATACATGAAGGCAATTTAGAAGCAAGGCAGTAAAGCTCTACAGACATTTCAAGATACAAAACTAAAGACAAAAGGAGGAAAAAATAGTATTGCAATTCTAGAAAGACTTGCCTTCCTGTAACCTTCAGCCTTAAAACTGTCCTTAAGATCCTAGGTTATTTCTAATTTGGGTCTTCAAATTACATCCCACACATTCCAGACAGCCAGGACAGTCTCTCTCTGCTGTTTCTTATTATTATTCTGATTGTTTAATGCATTGCAAATGGGAACTCTGGGACTCTAGACTTCTTTTTCCCCTTGAAACCTCTAAATAATTAATTAGACTGTCGAGCTCTTACTACTGCAAATTTCTCCTTCATGTTGGCCGGGGTGGCACCCATTTATCCTTAGGCAAAGCCACAGGCTAAAGCAGTTTCATATTAGCTAAACATCTTAGACTATGGCATGTTATCTCTGAGGTCATAACATGACACAGCTCAAGCCCAATGAAAGAGGGTGAAATAAGTAGAGCTTTCGGATAAATATGAGGATTAAATGAGAGTTTCAAGAAAACGGTCAGCAACTTGAAATCTAAATCACCTGTGATTTAACAAGGTGGTACCTGTTTATTTTAATAGTGCCACAGAGAAGGTCTGAGGCCTGCAGCCTCACACCACACACCGTCTACAGCGTTCCCAGGGAACAGAAATAGACAGTGCATTCTATTTAAGGCCCTTCCAAAATCTTGGATATCTTCATTATGATTATTTTGAAATCCAAGAAAAAAAACAAAAAAGGGTCTGAAATGAATTCTACGACTTTCTGTATTATTTCTACATTGGCTTCAAGTAAATAATGGGAGCCTCTCCTGGTAGGTTTTCCCACAAGACGGACAGCACGGTGCTGTGGGACGGTCCACTTTTCTTTTCAATAGTAGAAAATTATCAGTCGTGCGGCAGGGCCGCTCCCAGCCCAGAGAGGCGTTTGACGGTAAGTGAGTGGCGGTGGCTTTCGGGCAGGCCTCAGAGCCACAGCAAAGGCAGCAGGAAGGAGTCATTTTCTAGGACCGTGTTCTCCCTGGTCTGTGGTTAAACAAAGGGTTCATTTTTCAGTGGTGTCTTAATCTTCTCAAGCAGAGTTAGAGCCTTTCTCTGTAATAGTCAACACTCTATGTACTGTATGCTATTCTGTGGAACAAAGATAAGCTGTTTGGTCTAACTTAAAAAGGATGCATAAAGCTTGAGCAGCACTCAGATTCTTAAAGTTTACTGTTGAATATTTGTGAAAGCACAAAATGCAAACAAATGGAAATGAGAAAATTCACTGGGGAAAGAAAATCTAGAAACTCCACGGATTCAGTCTCCTTCGCAAAGTAATCATTTAGGGGATATGATAGGAGAGGATGTAAATTAATTTGTCCATGTCATACACTCCTCATCTCTGATGGTATTTTCCCTCTACAGCGAATACCTTCTATCAAAACAATGAATCAGTTATCGAGCATTTATTGTCTGGTGAGCATTATGATAAATCCCCCCACAAAGGGCATTCTTTCCTTAGTCATTCTGGCACACTGTGAAGTGGGAACTATTTTCCCATTTCATAAATAGAGAAAGTCATGTTGGAAAGCTAAATAACCGGCTCTAGTTAACACAGCCAGTAAGTGACACAGGCTAGTTTACAACTGAGGAGTGACCACTGAAATCAGGTTAAACATAAAAGTAAATTATCTGTTAACTTCCGCATCGTACAGCAGTTATCCACCTAACGTTCAGCTGGACCTGTCCTGCGTTCTAACACCGAATGGCCTGGGGTAGTGGTTAGCTTACCTACGTGGCCAACATGTTCTAGAAGCCAACTCTGTGACTGTGTAGATGACTTGTGATCTCCATGTTAAGATTTTTGCTGGAGTTTTAAATTTTCATCCAAAAACTGATTGTCTTAATGAAAATGAGCACCAATGATCCCTGTCCTAAGTCTAAATAATGCATCACATGTTGACTAAAGTAGAGATTCAACTTCGTGGTAGGTTGTTTTTACACAGGATTGGTTGTTTTTACATGTGTTACAGTGACTCCTAACATTTTTTGAGCTGAAAAGGACCTAAGCAATCACAAATTCCCTTCCTATATTAAAGCTAGAGAATCTGTGACAGAATCGGACACTGAGTGGGGTAGTTTTGAAGTTGACAGCAGAAGCTAGGGTTTCTCACTGCAAGGTGAGCTTTTTTCTCCCACAATATCAAACAGCTCTCTATGGCAAAAAATAGTGCAAGTCTTGCTGAATTATTAAATGTTGCAAGTGGATTTTCAATATGTAATTACAGCTTAGCCTCTGATTTAATTATTTGGATAATTCACTTCATATTTTCTTGGTTAATTGCTGCCATCCATCGCACTGTATAATTCAAACAATCATAAATAGCAGCTTGAATTTTATGAAATCACCATGCCAAAATTTCCAAGTGCTTAGCACTGAACAAATATTTGCAAAGAACTATCCATTTGTTAGATATTATATTACAGATCTGCTATCACCAGCCTGGAAAAAAGAGCAGTTTTCAAATGAAATTTTGCATCAACATAACAAATATTTAATTTTCATTAATTCAATACTTTTGATGTATATATATATAGTCATCAAACTAGTATAAATTCAACACAACACAATATATTTTGTTTATTAGCTTGAATTCCTACTTCCAGACATTAAAAAAAAGGAAAAATGAATTTCTTTTCTTTCATTTTAACCACAAAAAGCTTACAAAATAAAAAACAAATACTTTCTATAGACATCAAATATAAAACACTGTGATTGAAAAAGATGGTGTTTGACAGATATTTCTCTGCTATATATGTCTTGGCTTACATTTCTCAAAATACTGTTTTGCCCACTGACTACTTCTTGAATTATTTACGATGCTATTTACCTTCTTTGGCCTTATTTGGCTCACTTTTTTACATTTGACTCTGTAATCTTTTCTTTATGAATAAAGAAAACAGATATTAGCAGGGAAATTACCTTATCAATGCAATTCTCCTCATAGTCTTCTGATGTCTGTGAGTCAGCTGCAGCTGATATCTGCAACTCAATTTACTACCACTTCCATCCTTTTATTATCTTTTATCCAATTAATTTTATCTGTGTATAATTTAATAATAGTAGTGTTATTTTAATTTCTGTGAGCCCATTCTAATGTTAGCAATATAATATATATTTAGGATATCTTATTTCTGATCAGCTTTGAAAACAAAAGAACAAGGGAGGGGGAGCTGAAAAAGACAGAAGGCTGAAAAGCCTCTTGTGTGTTTCAGCAAGGGGAAAGAGAGGGAGATGGCATGATTAGCTGTTTTAATTGTTTATTTGATTTCCATTTAATAAAATCTGGATGATGCTATCACAGAAGCAACTCAAAATGTAAAAATTCCAGGCAAACCTTAGTATCACTGCAGGTGATTAATTGCCTTAAAAAATGAAAGAGGTGTCAAGATTGACAAACAACAGGCCTATCCAAGATTTGCCCAGCATGGTGCTAGAATTTTGAAGCACATTCTTATCAGATCACCTTCTTAGGAAGGTAAAAATCTATATTCCAGGGACTTGAGCATAAAAGCAGTAAAGCAGTATAATTTAAGACATTCATTAAGACCTATCACTGTATGAGGAGCTGCCATAGTCAGGTATATTTTAGATATAGAATGTGCTATTTAATTAATACAATACTTCCCCTAAAATTGTGGGTTTCCCATGTGTTCTTGTACTGGGAAACTGGATGGGAAAGAAATTCATTTGACGGAAATTAGTAGGCATTTTAATCTATACACTCTCATACCAAAATTTAGATCTCTGATAAACTGAGATCCTATAAAGCAGAGGTTCTGGCTCTTGTTCATCCAATCTGTCATAAAAATATTAAATTTCAGGTTTACTTTTTTCCCTAGAAGCTGAATGGTAAAAAAAATATACCTTGGAAGGTGCCAGATTTTATAATACTGATCCTAAACTGCAACTTTGGTCGATGTTTCAGCAGCAGGGGTCCACCCAGGCCTATTCTGTCCATATTGGATGCATCAAACACAGACGTTAGAAAAAAAACCTCACAGTTTCAGAGGATCCAGGAAACATGGTATTTAAATCTTGAGCAATGAATAGGTCAGATACATTGAACTTGAGCTTATGGGAGTAATTTTGAAAAAGAGGTATACAGTTTATCAGTTCATAACATATATTTTGGAATCATGCAGATACAGTTTGGAATCTCTCTCTACTCCCTTACCAACTATTTGACCTTGGGCTATTAAAGTTTTTAAGCTAAAATTTTATTTTCCTATATATTAAAAAAACAGAATTACATTTTCTATTTCTTAGTGTTTTAAACATTGAAAGAGACTGTGTGTGGAATACATGTAACACAGTGCATGGAACATAGTAAGAGCATGAAAAATAGTAATTACAATTTTTTTTTACATTTCCACATATTAAGTGCTTAAGAAGCATGTGTTTAATTAATGTTTCCTGTAGTCATAGATTTAAGGAAACAAAAATGCCATGCTTATTAATGGCATGATTAACTGCAACTTCAAAAACGTATTAGTCCCTTACCAGTCCACCAAATAACACATCAACATGCATTCTTCCGTTGGGTCTTTTAAAGACACATTGTGCCTTATGAAACTGTCAAGACTTACAGAAAACCAAAGTGCAAAGGCAGTGCCAGTATATAGGTTTTGATAAGGAGCAGGGCTGGGTGGGAGTTGGATGACCTAAGAAATAGCAAAGTTACCCATTTGAGAGTATGTAAACATGATTGTTCTCAAAGCACCGCTCAAGATCTGTTTTTTTTTCCCCCCTCTCTCTCCTCTCCTCTCCTCTCTCTCCCTCTCTTTTTCTCTTTCTCTCTCTCTCTCTCTCCCTTCCTGCCTCCCTCCCTTCCTTCCTTCCTGTAGGGAGAACCCCTGAAACTATTGCTATGGAATGAAAGATGAAATGCTCCTGATTATTATAAATACAAAATTGCATGCAGGATTGTGTAAAGACAATGCCAGGTTGGGCTGCCAGAATGAGCCAACAACACGCGATGTGCTTCGCCCTGCAGAGAGCCTATGAATGGATGTGCAGTCAGGGAGGTTTCACATCACCAAGATTCCTATCCCAGAAAAGCAGATGTTCATAGCTCTGGGAATGGAATGCGACCCTTGTGGAGAGCCTATAAACGGATGCATGAGGGGTGCCTGTCCATATGGATAAGATATGGCTATAAACGCCCTCATCTTGCCATGGCTCTTCTAGGCCTCTTTAGGGTTAAGGCATACTCCCTTCTGAGAATTTCTGGTCTAACCAGTTGTCTAGCTTCACGTCCTGTTTCTATGGATTATTTGTAACCAGCTTTTGCTGCAACTGTTACTGCCGATTAAGATCTTGCTAATCATCGGTTATGGAAAGACTTTGTTTCTGTTCTAAGGCTCTGTTAGAAATTACTGATGCACACACTATATTGTAAATTCTTATCTGTGTATACTGTGCTTCTGCATACCTATGTTATGTTAAAGAATTACTTCATCCCCATGCGATCATCTAACGTCATAATCAACTGACCCTAAATCTCTCAGTAACCTACCCCCACCCTCACTAAACTTAATAATAAATGCTGGCATATCCAGTGCAGTGTTGGCACTGTGGGACCAGAAGGCTGTGACCCCCCTGGACCCAGCTTTCACTATCTTGTGTGTGTCTATAAAGAAAGAGCCCTGTTGTATTGTGGGTTGCTGACCAGCTTCCGCAATATCTGGTGTCCAACCAGATCTTGCAATACCTACCTTCCTTCCTTTCTTCCTATCCTCCCCTTTTCTCCGTTTCTTTGCTTTTTTTTTGAACATATGTCACATATCATCAACAAATCTGGCTCTAGCCATGAGATATGCAAAATTGTAAAAGTCACCCATTGTCAATTATCCTCAATCTAGGAATTCCACTCCAGTAATAAAGCTATCATGTCAAATGGTTTATTTTGTTGCATCTTCTTTAATGTTTTGCTTGGGTTTCTGTGTGCTTTCTCACATAGACCTCTAAACATGCAATGTTTTCCTCTTTTTTATTGATTTTTTATTTTTATTTTTTGAATCAGTCTTGCTCCGTCACCCAGGTTGGAGTGCAGTGGCACGATCTCCACTCACTGCAAGCTCCGCCTCCTGGGTTCATGCCATTCTCCTGCTTCAGCCTCCCGAGTAGCTGGGACTACAGGCGCCCACCACAGTGCCAGACTAATTTTTGTATTTTTAGTAGAGACGGGGTTTCACCATGTTAGCCAGGATGATCTCGATCTCCTGACCTCATGATCTGCCCTCCTCGGCCTCCCAAAGTGCTGAGATTGAGCCACAAAGTATGAGCTACCGTGCCCAGCCTCCTGTTTTTAATATAAATCTACAATTTATTTAAGCTAGCTCAATGGATCTCCTTCAACCTTCCTGTACCCTATACTTGTATATTGGTCCAACTATGAATTTGTCTCTCCTTTACATTTATTGTAACCAGGAACACACCCTGTCTCAAAACAAGGGTGTCATTACTTGACTGTGTCTTACTTGACATTAGTTTTTTCTTAAAAATTGTGTTTTATTATTAATCATTTAATTTTTTCTCTTTTTGTACCCATAAATGTTAAGGTTGGTTTCTAATTTGAAAAACAAAAATGGATTCTATCAGGATATTGGAAGCCAATGAAGTTTTACTGAATATATGCTTTGATATTTATGCTTTGGGCCAGAGGAGCTATGGTTTGAATGTGTCTCCCAGAATTCATGTGTTGAAAACTTAACCCCATATGTGACAGTGTTGAAACGTGGAGAATGGTGGGAGATGTTTAATTCATGATGCTTCTGCTCTCATAAGTCAATACATGCCATATATATAAAGGGCTTTCAGGAGTGTATTTGCTCTTGCCCTTCTACCTTCAGTCATGTGATAACAGAGTAAGAGGCCCTTGCTGGATGCCAGCACCTTGATCATAGCCTTTCCGCATCAAGAGCTGTGAGCCTATAAATTTCCATTTATTATAAATTATCCAGTCTGTGACATTTTGCTATAGCAGCACAAAATGGATTAAGAGCTTTAGAACTTGGTCGGGTGCAGTGGCTCATGCCTGTAATCACAGCACTTTGGGAGGCCAAGGTGGGTGGATTACCTGAGGTCAGGAAATTGAGACCAGCCTAACCAACATGGTAAAATTCCACTCTACTAAACACACACACACACACACACACACACACACACACACACACACATACACACAGATTAGCTTGGCATGGTGGCGATGCCTGTAATCCCAGCTACTTGAGAGGCCAGGAGAATCGCTTGAGCCCAGGAGGCAGAGTTTGCCATAAATGGAGATTGTGCCATTAAACACCAGCCTGGGCGACAAAGCAAGATTCTGTCTCAGAAGAAAAAAAAAAAAAAAGTGTTCTGGAACTTTAGATATGTGTGTAGGAGGCAATGTACTGGTTGTTTTGTGCATTTGGGAATCTGCTTTATTTTTATTTTTGCCAAGGTAGAAAACCAGGACATCTACAGCCTTTCAAAAGAACAAATTTTCTGAGGAAGTAACACAGCTTATCTAGAAAAATGTGTACAAGTTCTTGATTTCTCTAGATTTTCTACCATATAACAATCATATTTAATGATAAAAATGATAGTTTGACCAATATAGACCATTTGATTTTGAGAACTCTGTCCTGATTGGTCCTCCAGCGTGAGTTAGCTGCACAATGTACTATTACGTAGCTGAATAATTTCAATTACTAAAGTCATAAAGTATTGCTCACTTAAAGGTGAAATATTTGCCACTCTTGACGTTAAGTTTAACATATTTGATGCTAAACTTTCTTATGTCGTTGCAATAATTAGCTAACAGGCTCAAATGCTTTCAAGACCATTCCTTATCAGAAATAATACAGTCATGTCAGCAATAGGGATAATGTTTTTCTTTCTCTTTGCAGTAGCTGGGGGAAATGCAGCTAATTCTTTTAATAGCTATGTCAATATATTTAAATATAAGCCTAACAAGAGAGCTAAGGCATAGACTTCAAAATACTCTTTATAAAATTTTCATGCTGTCATAAAACTATTCTATGACTGATTTTAACAGTGGCATGCTTATATGAGTTTTAAAGATTCATTAAAAGCCTAGTAAATATAATATGCAAGTTATCCTATGAGATGAAAAGGTGATAGGATGATGACATGACAATGTTCTAAAGCAGAATTAATTTTATTCTGAAGGAGCTGTTATAGTATCTAGCATGATGTCTAGAACATAATCAAAAGGTCTTTGTTCGATCAATTTCATTAATGTTTATGTAAACTCCTTTTGGGGGAATGGGAAGAATATCTCAGGGCGGGAATTAGACATTATAGCAGTAAGATATCTCTTTTCTCCTTGTGCTTCTTTGAGGGACCGAGAGAGCTGGCCTTTATGGTCTACAACGTGCACATTCTAGAGCAAGGTTCACTTTTTGTGGCTCAATGGGTGAGAGACAGCGCTAAAACCAGGACACGTTGTCACAGGGCATCTTAAGGATTTTTAAAAGTAGTAAAAGTTATGGGCTGCCATCATGCGATCAACCCATGGGAAAGGGCAGACAATCACTCACTAAGAGATGACAGATTATGTCTTAATAAAGCACAGTTGAGTGAGAGCCACTATATTTTCATGGGAGAAGATTATGATAAGTTGATTTTTTAGAATTATTTTCAGGGCCGGGCGCGGTGGCTCAAGCCTGTAATCCCAGCACTTTGGGAGGCCGAGACTGGCGGATCACGAGGTCAGGAGATGGAGACCATCCTGGCTAACACGGTGAAACCCCATCTCTTCTAAAAATACAGAAAAAAAAACTAGCCAGGCGAGGTGGCGGGCGCCTGTAGTCCCAGCTACTTGGGAGGCTGAGGCAGGAGAATGGCGTGAACCCGGGAGGCGGAGCTTGCAGTGAGCTGAGATCCGGCCACTGCCTCCAGTCCGGGCGACAGAGCGAGACTCCGCCTCAAAAAAAAAAAAAAGAAAAAGAAGAAAAGAATTATTTTCTAAAACACAGTGTATACTCCATGTCGTTCTTATGCTTTTCTGCCTACTTTTCTTCTACTCAAACCTACAGATAATAATAAAGGATATTTAGGGTCCTCTTATTGAGTGCCAGCCTGTGACATAAACTATATATATATTTTATATATATATGTAATTTAATTCCCTCAACAAGTCAAGATTCAGATTTTGTTGTTAGTGTTGCTTTTTCTTTTTTTTTCATTGTAATTGTGTAAATGGAGAAGTAACTTTCTCTAGGTTATACAATGAGTGGACCCAAGATTTGAACCTATTCAGCCTTTCTCTGAAGTCTGGCATCTACTATCCTGTAGCAATGTACCTAGTCATTTTTTTAATATGTAGTTCTCCTGTCTTTCCTTTCTAAATGCTTATCTGATGTCTACTTTCACTTATCTACCTATTAATAATACACGCCAAAACTTTGGTAATACTTTATCCTTATCATAAAAAGCGACCACAGTCATTCAATTTTGAATTCAATTTACATTCAATTTTTGTGAATATAATGCATATACATGCATATGTGTTTGTGTACAGGTGTGTGTGTGTATGCATGTGTGTGTATATATGTGATGTATATACACATACATGATCTGTGCTTATATATGATACATACATATAAAATATATTTACACATATATATAATAAATATACAAATGATATATGTGCCAAATTGGCTGAAGATTATATGACAATTAGATTATATTTTATTATAATAATCATTTTATTGAATTGTGGACTGAACTGTATCCCTCACCTCCAAATTTACATGTTGAAGCCATAGCCTACAAGATGACTGTATTTAGAGACAGAGGAAATTAAACTTAAATAAGTAAAAACAGAAAGGTGGGACCTTGATCCAATAGGACTAGTATCTTTATAAGAAAAGAAAGAGACACAGAAGTGACACATACGGAAGATGTACCATGTAAGGACACGGTGGGAAGAATCTGCAAGCCTTAGGGAGAGGCTTGAGGAGAAGCTAAACCTGCTGACACATTGATCTTGTCCTTCCAGCCTCCAGAACTATAAAAAATTAAATTCTATTGTTTAAGTTATCTGGTATGTAGTATTTTGTTATGGGAACCCTAGTAGATGAACACAGTTTCTATTACAATAAAATGCCTTTGGCAAACCCTTGATAACTGTATGATAGTAGAGGGAAATGATAAATGGGATTAATCTTTACACTTCAGTGTGAGAGTTTAGACTAATCTTCTCTGTGTGATGTACAGAGTACACAGGAGAACTCTGAAACCAAGTCTCACTTCAGGAAAACTGTGCTGTAAATGTTGATTACATATCCACTGGCATGAAAATTGTGCATGTCAGCACAGATGAGCATATTTGTTATATCTAACTTATTTTACAGTCAATGTGTTTTAAGTAGTCTCAAATCTAAAATGCCAAGTATCTGTTTGTCCTTAAGGATGTCAATGAAATATTGTATGATTAGCTACTGACTTTTGTATTCCACAAGGCTCTAAAATAGAGCCCAGAACCTAAAAAAGTCAAAGTACTTGGTAGGTAGAGTACTGTTAAGAGGCTCTGGTGTGTTTATGCTTGGTAATTAAAAGAGATTTAAGAGCATATTATTTATTACAGGTTATAATTTAGAATGATGGCCACCAGCTTTATCATATAGATTTTGATGAAAATGAATACAATCCTACAAGATTTCATTTGGCTTTTATGATAACATGAATAATATGATAATATGCAAGTTGAAAGTAAGAATTCCATTAAAATCCCACTTCTGGGAGAATAGATTTATCATGATGAAAATCCCAAGGGCTTCCTGCTGGGCCCTGGTCTCTCTTTTACTCTCCTGAAATAATCATACCTACTCCAAGAATCAGACATTATCATCCCCAGTCATATTTCTTTTCTAACTCTAGGCTTATATATTAAACTTTCTACATGACATTTCTACTTTGCAGTCACAGAGGCAATTCAAACTCAGTATTTAAAAAGCTGAAATCTTGATTTTATCCAAATACACCGCTGTCCGTTTATTCAGATTCATCTTGTCCATTTCCCCTATTTTAGAAATGATACTTACATTTACCAAGTTGCTCAAGCTGAAAACAGGGTTTATCTTTAATTATTCACTTCTCTTATCCAATTCATTTCATTTCTACCCCATTAAAAAATAAAAAAATAATAAATGGAGGAATACATATCAGTCATTGACAAGTAAATGAACTATTTATAAGGATTTAATTAAATTACCTGGTGTTGTTCCAACAGAATAGAACTAAAGATAAATATGTTAAAATTAAAGAGAATTTGGGATGAAAGAGTTGGAGCATCAATACTATTAGTAAGGCATTTAGCAGGGGTGCTAGGGATATGTTTGCAAAGGAATTTCTGTACACTAGGCATTATGAGCATTGGGGAAGTTAAAAGAGGAACTGAGATACTCTGAAAACTTGAAAGGCTTCACATGTTCTGGAAGTATTTCATGACAATAATAAAAATATGAAGTCATTTTTTAAATTTAGTATTATATGAAATATTTAATTTACTGATATAATTAGCACACTTTGAACTCTTGAGAAATGTTTCCATATAGTTGATCTTATTCACACTGATCTATTACAGTCTTACGTGTCAGCCTACTTGGCAAAGTTGTGAAACCACAAGTTAATCACTAGAAGACTCGGAAGAATCTCATACAGCTGTTTTTTTTAATAACTGTAAATCTAAATAATTGTCATTAAAAAAAATTGTCATTTAAACCAAGAAGGTTATGTTTGTGAATTCATCATAAAGATATGAAATTCAGGCTTCCTAAAAGGTAAATGGAAGGCAAAAGCACTGATAATCTTAGTGTTGTATTAAGAAGCCTTTTCTATCCCAAATATATTCAGTCTTAAAAAGCATACATTTCAAATTCTTCTGCCTCCCCACACAATGTTATATATAGCTCTGCAATATAATGTATTCAACTCACGACATTATAGTCCTTAAAGGTCAGTGTAGCTGATTAGGCACTCTTTCCTGTATCCCAGCCATCACCTCTCTCACTTCCCACATCAGAGTGAAATGGCACAAACCCAAGTACATCAGAGAGAATCAAATCTCCCACAGAAGAAGCCGTGAATGTGGAGTGATTTTAACACCATGATTTTATTATAAGCAGACTAGAAATTGCATCAACAATTTTCTGACAATAGTTTCCTTGATAAAAATTTTATACAACATAGTGTCTGTCATCCTACCCTGACCTCCACCCATGACTCTTAACTTTGAAATCTTTCCCAGCATCTCAAACTTCTCAGTTATATATATATATATAAGCATTACAACAAACGTGAACAAAGCAGTCTCTTTCCTCTTTCATTCATGAAAGCAGCTGTGGTGAAGTGGAAAGGGCACAGCTACTTTCAAGACCTGAACCTGCATCTCAGCATAGTCCCTTCATAACCACGTGCCCTTCTCCAAGGAGCCTTGGTATCTCCACCTGTGTCATGGATCTAATGAGAATCTCACTTCACAGAGTCTCAGTATCATATCCTTATTCCTATACCTCCTGTTCCATATGTTAAACACTCACCACATAACCCCACACCCAAAGAGGATGTACTAGAGACAAAATTTAAAATGGCAATATTAAAGCAAATCTTATATATCTTGGTTTTATTGATAAGGGAAAGAACAATATAATTTTTAGATAAAACAATGCATTATGATATGAACCCAACTTTTGCTATAAACATCTGCAAAATGTTTTCCTCTGAGCTCAAATCTTGACACTGCCATTAGCTATCTGTGATTTCTGGCATGACCATCAAGCCCAGAGTCAAAATGTATTCCAATTTTGGAGCACAAATGTTACTTATAAGTCAAGGATATGAATAATTTCCTTCCAATGCCATGATACTGTTAAATTTTGATATATAATTAGTTCTAATTTCACGTACCTAGCATTATTTTACATGGAGTCATGGATAATATTTTTTCCCCCACTGAATCCCATTGTTCTCAGAAGGGATACTATCATTAAAGAGAGTTTGTAGTTATTTTACACAAATTAGACTATTGCTCAATTTAACTGGTTATAACATGACATGTTAAAATAGATATGATAAATAGTCATGACATGTTAAATAGCATAATCTACAATCACCAAACGGTTTGATGATTCTATTTGTGGAAATAAACACATTTTCTTCTCATATTAAAAGTATGTTATTTCTTGCACACACACACACACACAAACAAGTATGCATGCATACTTGTACTTGACCAATCAGCTTTGATAACCATATAACATTTTAACATATATTCTTTACATTGCATCAATTTAACATTGAATTCAGAATTACATTGGGTACTAGAATAACAAACTCAGTTCTGGGGCTAATTTTTAAAAAATGTTTTAACAATGCTAATATATGCCAAGGTAGATACTTCCACATATAGTCTGAATACTTTGATATTTTAAAAAAATTGAAAAAGTTATTGTATTAGCAATTTCAACATTCCAATATGTTAGAATAGGTATGATTCTGCTTAAAACACACGCTTTGAGAAAACATTACAGCTTCTGAGAACTAAGTATACTTTTTCTCACATCACACAATTATTGTATTAAATAATGATTCAAGAAACAATTCTCAGAACTGTAGAAAGTTATTTACATAATATTTTACATAACAAACTTCTCATGAGAAATGAGAATATTAAAATTTCAAACGTACAGTCACAGCAAGTGGTAGGCAAGGCATGAAGATAAATCAAATCCTATTTTTTTGCCATGCTGTGAAAAGACTGCTGGCTTTTAATCATCCTGATCTGCCATATGTAAATTCCATCAAAAAAGAAGTTTGGTAAATGCTATATTACAAAACCACAGGGAGCAAAGCTATTTATAAACATCAATTAAAAAATATATCATAGTCTAAAGCCATTAATAATATTCTCCTAATCTGGCTATACATATCTCTCATATTTACTTAATCTTCCCTTTATTTCTGATTGCAAACAACACATCTCTGAATTACCAGATGTCTGCCTGCACCCTCCTAGTTTACTCAAGGTCACTACAAAGATTCTCAGTGAAAAGGCTGCAAAGCCTCCTTGTTAAGTAATCCGGTGAAAAGAAAATGCAATTCAGAACAACCTCAGAGTAAATATCTTATAAAAAACTTAAGGTAATCAATGAGAAATAAGAACCATTCCTACCAAAGCCTGAAAAGAATAAATACCATTTTTTATTTAAAACAAATAAAAATACTATATTTAATAGTACCAAAAAATTTAAAAGGCTAATCTTTAACATAAACATGAATTTTTTTTTTTTTTTAAAAAAGGAATATTGAGCTCCTCAGGTATTATCAAGCCGATTAGAATGATTTATTATACTGTCTTTGTTATTGGTTATCAGCGTTTCTTTCGCATTTCTCCTTCCGAATGAACCTCAGGTATGAGCTATCCTTTCTCCCATACCTGAGATTCTGGCTTTGAATACCTTTTATTTTTCTAGTCTTCTCTTCAACTTTTCTCATATTTGAATGATTTTTAAATTAGTGTTTCTCTTCGATCAGTTAATCCCTTAAACACACAATGACTTTATTTCCTTTCCATATTTTTTCTTTCTCTCTAAATACCCCTAGACTTCCTACTGGTCTGTGACTCTCCCAATACTATATATTTTTTCATGTGCTACAATTTCCTATGGCATTGCCAGGACAAATAAGAGTCCCCAAGTTTTACTCTCTTTAATACACCATCCTATTACACCAGAAGGACCACATACAGACACAAGTCTACAGCCCCAAAATACTATTACTTCTACACACAGCATTACTGTACAACAGCCACCTGATCTACAGGGTTACTCTGCTCAAGGCTTGCTTCTTTCTATCTAACCATGCTAATTCCCCTTCAGTGGCTTCCAGGAATAAATTGTCGCCTGCAGTGTCATGCTGTACATTTCCCCTTTCCCTAAAGCTGAGAGTCAGTGGACAGAAGGAACGGAAGCTGCTTTGAAAAGAGGAAATATGGTATCCTACCAGGGAGACACACAGCACCGAATATCACAGGGGTAGACAACATAATTATCCTTATCATTCCCCATGACTAAAGGCAATGACAAGAGGAAACAAACTCCTTCAAAGGGGATGGCATCGTGTTAGATACAAGGAGTTGCCACAAAAAGATACTTGCAGAGCAATGTTTTATTGATAGTGTACCTCAGCCTTGCAAACAGAGCTTGTCTAATTCAAAAACTACTGCAAACCACATAGAAAATGAAATCAGCATTCCCAGATATTTATTCTAGACGGACAATTTTAGTATTAAGAGTCTGTTACTTAGGGCCCATGGAGGGGTTGGTAACAGAGAGTTCCAAACCTCCAACATATTCAGTATTCATATGTGCATAAAGTGAATCCTGTCATATCCGTCTTCTGATTAGGAGAAATTTAATGCTTCAGTTCTTTGTAGTGTTTGTTGTTTTGTTATAACTGGTGTGTAGATTGAATGGCAGGTGACATTTCATAAGATTTAAACAAGGTAAGAAATTAATCAAATTAACATACTGCTTTTCCAAAGTATAATGAGTCATTTGCATATAAAGTGCAATCGATTCTGTAAATACAAAATGAACTTCAAATTACTGAGGAACATCGTGAACTGCATTTGTCACATATTATGAAACAGACATGAAGAAAAGAGCATGTAAATATTTCCAATTCCAAACTGAGTTTTGATACATGTTGTGGCTGTAGTGTCAGGCCTATCCACTGTAATACTCAGCATTCCCCAAACCTAGAGAGATTATGACTTCAGTTTGACATAAACAACCAAAGTAGCCACTCACCACAATCATTTTCTTACCTGGATCTGAAAAAGCACTTAACGCTAGCACACTGCAAAGAGAGCTCAAGACAGAAGATAGGAACCTTGAAACAAATTTATGCAAAACATAAATTACATGAAAATTAAAAGAATGGGAAACAAAGGTCAAGAGCTATTCACCTTAATAGCCCTTAAAAATGTACTTTAGACAATAGCCTAGATATGGGGCCAGCAGATGTCTTTCACAAATGGCCAGATAGTAAATATTTTAGATTTTGTGGGAGGTATATGTTATAAGCACTCAACTCTGCCACTGTATAGTAAAGCAGTCCTAGATAATACTGAACAGAAGAGTGTGACTGTATTGCAATAATTCATTATTCACAATAATAGGCAGTGGGCTAGACTTGGCCAATGGGCGATAGTTTACCAACAGTCCTCTCCAGAATAGGGCTGTCCTTCAGAACGTTCTCTGATGATGGAGATAGTTGATGTTTACATGACTACAGAGGACTTGAAATATGGCTAGTATAAATGAGGAGCTGGATATTTAATACATTTTATTTTAACTAAGTTACATTCTGATTTAAACAGCTACATCTGGTCAGTAGCTACTTTACTGAACAGTACTGTCTTAGATGGTTTTATGTGACGGCAATAAGTAAATGGCAAGAGTTAAGGGAAACATTAACATTCCAAGAAATGAATTGCTGAAAAGATATCAGACATCACAAATTTCAACAAATGCTGTTTAAACTTAAAAAAAAATCATTATTTTCCTAAGTGGATGGTGAACTTTTTTTCTAAAGAATACGAAAAGGAAAATATCAACATATGCTACACGTCTGAGTAAATATGGAGATTTCAGATTTGCTAGGGTTGCACCATAATGTCATTTGGCATCTTAGCTTCTTTGACAATGGCATTTCTAAATAAGTTTAGAATATTTTACAGTAGTAAAATATTCTGTAGAGTATGTAAAATAGCCTGTCTGTAGAAAGATTTGCTCTTTCCTTAGAATTTAAAGACTTATTCCAAATTAAGCATTGACCAGAATTTAAACTAACTTCTGGCATCCAGATGGCCTCCATGGTGCATGGCTTCTGATCTGGCTAAAGATCAAACTCACCTTCTGCTTCCTGTTCTGTCTCTGAGCTGGCCCTTGATTATAGCTAATAACTTTCCACTGTAATAATTCCCTTCATGCCCTGTTCACTGTGTTTCTGTCTAGATTCACAGGGGTTTACTTATTTTAGGAGAAAACTACTTGGAACAGTCACCATGACTCTGTTAGAAAAAATACATATATATTTATTTTAAGAGAAATTATATGACATCTTGACTCAATGACACTTGCCACTTCAATAAAGTTTGTGTAAGTCAAATTTTCATTAATTTCTGCAATTTCTATAAAATCTCAGAAAATCTGTGTTTTGCTATAAACAGATTTTTGCCTCCTCTAAATATTTTAAAAATTGGTTTTCCGTTAGGTATCAATATTGGGCATTTTAAAGTATGTACAATAGTTTCACATATAAATCAGTTATCAATATCACCTGCTGTGCTATAGATTCCTGCATCAAAAAAGACTACCTCTATTCTTACGTTTGACATCATAGAACAGAATATATATAATTTACTTATAAAGGAAATTACATAGACCAAGTTGCCTAGGTGATTCATTCAGGTATGGCCAATACACAAATAACCAGCTTCAGTGAGAATTTCATGTTGTCTTTTAACTTTTATTTTAAGTTTAGGGATAGATGTGCACGTTTGTTACATAGGTAAACTTATGTCATGGGAGTTTATTGCACAGAATATTTAATCACCCAGATATTAAGCCTTGTACCCATTAGTTAGTTTCCCTGATCAACTACCTCCTCCCACCTCCCATCCTCCAAGAGGCCCTGTGTGTATTGTCCATGCCTCCTCACCATCTAGCTCCCACTAAAACATGTGGTGTTTGGTTTTCTGTTCCTGCATTAGTTTGCTAAGAATAATGGCCTGCAGCTCCATCCATGTCCCTGCAAAGGACATAATCTCATTTTTTATGGCCACATAATATTCCATGGCATATATGTACCACATTTTCTTTATCCAGTCTATCACTGATGGACATTTAGGTTGATTTCATGTATTCGTTATTATGAAGTGCTGAAATGAACCTATGCATGCATTTATCTTTATAACAGAATGATTTATATTCCTGTGGGTATATGCCCAGTAATGGAATTGCTGGTGGCAATATTGCTAGAAAAGCCAACGAAATACAATTTCTCCTGCCATTTGCTTTTATGATGCTTTTATGTTTTTATGTTTCGGATTGTTGAGTAATTTTCCATTATGGGTTTTGAGTAACTGGAGTGGAGTGGAGTTAACTAGTAGAGGACTATAGCTCACAAATAGTGATTTATTTTACTGGGGTATTCAAAGATATTTAAAATACAAATAGTCTGTGAAATACATTTAAATTTAAAGAAAGAACAAAAGATAAAAAAGTTTGCTCCAGGGGACAGAAATGTCATACCTGTGCTTAAGAAGATAGTGCTTTTCTCTATTTCATAAATTTCAAGCCAACAATAACAAGTACTTTGAATTATTTCAGTTTGAGAAGGGAGGATACTGCCTGCAGTTTCCTCAATATTTCCATCAAAACGTTTCCTGCATCACTATTTTCATTTTTTTATTTGTCAAATATTAAAACATAACCATGTACCATTTACAAACCATTGAAATGGGGATCATCACAAGCAATTAGAGGATGGATTTATGGAGAAAGCCTATTTTGTTTCATTTCATATACTTTTTTATTTCTCTACCTTTATTTCATTTATTTATAGATTATGTATATATTTTTAGACTGGGGGAAAATAATTTTCTATAAAAGGATGTGTATTTTCCTAGATACTTTTATCATTGGCTATAACGTTTAGGAGGAGAGGGCAAAAAAACAGAGGCTGGAAAAAAACAGAGAGTTGCAAATAAACACAGGAGGAATGTTGGTGAACATACTCTTGCAAACGTTCGCAGAGTCACGTAAAATAAAAATATCCATTTGAGTAAAATTAAACACAAATCTGTATTATTTTACAGTTCTTTAATCTCTTTGGGTTATACCTTTATACTTACTCTTCAAGTGGTAAGTCATCCCCAGACTACAGACACTAACATCTCCAAATCATTTATCACAGTCCATACTGTCAAAAAAATAAACAGCTTAAACGGAAATAACCACCATCTCAACCCAAAGAAGTATCTTCATGTCTTCTTGGGTCTCATTTTCAGAGGCAAGTGAAAGCCTCTGAAATACTATTATATTTATATTATATAATTATTATTATAATTATTCTCCAACTTACTGAAATCAAAAAATTAATGACAAATTTAGTTATGAACTTGTGAGGGGAAAAAAGAAATGAATCAAAATAATAATCAATCTGACAAAAACTAAAGAGTGGCTCTTACAAGGCATTTATGATTTTAGTAGAAGGATATTCAGTGAATAGGGTTCACAGGTAAAAGTCAATGATAAGTCGTGAATGGAAAGAGAAAGTAAACAACAGATACTGAGTAGAAGCTTTCATACACAATTTTCAAAATATTCTGACAAAGAGGGTATTTTAAAACTCATGTTACAGACAAGAAATCTGAGTTTTGGGAATATTAAGGAACCCCCTGATGTCCCACAATAATAAATTGTGTGTGTGTGTGTGTGTGTGTGTGTGTGTGTGTTTACATATACCATTTGATTTTGAAGACCACATAATTTTAATTGCTAAGACAGTACCTTTTCTTTTAATCATGCTTTTACCTACCAATAAGAATTTATTAGGTGCCTTCTATGTGCCACACTTGGCTAGATGCTAAGATTGTAATGGTAAACAAACATATGGTCCCTACCTGTATTAGTCCATTCTCACACTGCTATAAAGATACTACCCAAGACTGGGTAATTTATATAGAAAAGTGGGCCAGGTGTGGTGGCTCATGCCTGTAATCCCAGCACTTTGGGAGGCCGAGACGGGCAGATCACGAGGTCAGGAGATCAAGACCATCCTGGCTAACATGGTGAAACCCCGTCTCTACCAAAAATACAAAAAGTAGCCAGGCGTGATGTCGGGTGCCTGTAATCCCAGCTACTTGGGAAGCTAAGGCAGGAGAATCGCTTGAAACCGGGAGGCAGAGGTTGCAGTGAACCGATTGTGCCACTGCTCTCCAACCTGGGCGATGGACCAAGACTCTGTCTCAAAAAAAAAAAATAAAAAAAGAAGAAGAAGAAAAGAAGTCTAATTGACAGTTCCACATTTCCACATGGCTGCGAAGGTCTCTGGAAGTTTACAATCATGGCGGAAGAGGAAGAGACATGTCTTATTTGGTGGCAGGTATTGCAGAGCAAGTGAGTGTGTGAAGAAGGAACTGTCAGACACTTATAAAACCATCAGGTCTCATGAAAACTTACTCCCTATCACGAGAACAGCATGGGGGACACTGTTTCCATGATCTAGTCACCTCCCACTAAGTCTCTCCCTTGACACCTCGCAATTATGGGGATTACAATTGAAGATGAGATTTGAGTGGGGACACAGAGCCTAACCATATCACTACCCGTTTACCAGGTGGGATAAAAATCATTACATAGATAAGTGCTGTGAGGGAAAAAAAGTAAGTGTTAACAGAAAGAATAAGAGAGGGATTTAATTTATAAGATATTGGAATTCAGAAAGAATGTCTCTAGAAAATAACATCGGAGCAGGTACGTGAAGATGAATTAACCAGGACAGTGGGTCTGAGTATCATGAGCAGAAGGAATGAAACTGCACCCAGAGGCCCGGATGGTGGAAATACGTTCCAAATGCTGAGGGAAGGTAGATGCATAGAGCAGGCAGTGACTGAGAGGATGAGGCTCCACATAGATGCTTCAGTGGTGGCAGTTGCAGGTCAGAGACAAGGTAGACCATGCTTTAATTTTATTGCAGTCAGTAATCATTGAAGAGTTTCGTAGAGAGAGCCAAGATGATCAGAGGCTATAAAACTTATGGTTTTAAGGTATAATTGTTCTAGCAATTATGGTCTCCTATATAGTGAGTATACTAAAAGAGCAACAAGGTCTTTCATATGCTGGGAATTAATTAAATCATTGGCAGAAGGAATCAATGGATACAAGACAAGACTGGCAGCTATCTCTGCTCTGGCTCAAAATGAGTAGTGCTTGTATCCAAATGTCACCTTACCTACTGCTTAACTATTTCTTCAATCTTGGGAAAGCCACAGAAGCATGAGGATGTCAACTTTAAGGGGTAACTGCAGGTATACTCAGCAAAGACCCAATCATTAAGTGCTCTAAATACCTTTCCAGTCAGCTAGGTACAGAGTGTAACTCAATCAGAAATTCCAGATTTAGACTTAAGTTCTCATCTCTTTATCTCAGAAGGCAGCAAAGACTGACTTGACACTCATTATCAACTCTTATTTTATATCTGACCTTGACCACATAATCCCATTTTTTTTCTGAACTTTAATTTCTTCATTTATAAAATGTTCTAATAATCCTTTTCTGACAGGATGGTTATATGACTAAATAAAGTGATATATGCAAAGTTTTCTAACCTTAAAAATTGCTTAATAAAGCTAACTATTTTCAGGTTCAGTCCTCTTTCTAGTAAAAAGATAAATGTTTTGAAAATAAGTATTATTATTATTATTATTGAGACAAAGTCTGGCTCTGTCACCCAGGCTGCAGTGTAGTGGCGCGATCTTGGCTCACTGCAACCTCCGCCTCCTGGGTTTACACCATTCTCCTGCCTCAGTCTCCTGAGTAGCTGAGACTACAGGTGCCCGCCACCACGCCCGGCTAATTTTTTGTATTTTTGGTAGAGATGGGGTTTCACTGCGTTCGCCAGGATGGTCTCGATCTCCTGACCTTGTGATCCACCCACCTCGGCCTCCCAAAGTGCTGGGATTATAGGCGTGAGCCACTGCGCCCGGTGAAAGTAAATATTATTTATGATCATGGTTAAAGGAATTGGTTTTTGTTTATTTCATTGCATTGTGTATTTCTGAGAGAAGATTTTGGATAAGAAAGGAATAAACAACACTAGTAGTGACTCTCTAAATCTAGGATTAGTGTAGGAGAAGTATATAAAATGGAAACACCAATGTCAACATTTTGCCTCTGGTATGCTTTTAACCAAATGAATACTTATTTGTACGCTACAGCAGTACTAGTCACTAGTCACTAGTAACAGTATTCGTATTATCTGCAGCAGTAGTCATAGCTAACTTTTACCTGATAAATATTATATGCCAGACTTATCATTGTAGCTGTGGTTATGCTTATGCTGTAATGTACACTGAAAAGTAAGTACATTAACTACTTTCATTTAATTTGTAAGAAGATTGGAACACAAAGAGGTTAAACAGTGTTGTTAAGTGTCACACAGTTATTTGCTGAAAGAGCTGGGATTTGAACCCAGGAAGCTTACTCCACATCCCGAAGTCAGAGTGCGCATGTGCGCATGTGCGCATGTGTGTGACTATACTGAGGTTTCCCCCATTGTTACTCTGAACTAAGCTACTCTAGGTTTTTTTCCCTCGGAAAACCACATAGGTAAGCAGAGCAGCAAACTGATGTGTGACACTTAGGATGCCTGTGATAATGACAACAGGAAGGTAACAGTAGAGGTTCCTGAGGCGAGAAACATGAAGAAGCAGCAAGATAGATCTCTGAGAGCTTGGTTAGCGGGAAAATGTATAAACTTGAAAGGTGATTTCTGTGCTTGTGAGATGGTGGCAAAAGTGATCTGTGTCTCTTAGGTGCAAATGGAAGACGCAGAGTCAGACTGAGAAATCCAGTTTTAAACATCATATATAAGCAATGAATTGTTAACATATTTTTACTAATTAATACTTTACAGAGAGGAAGATAGACTGAACTCAAAATAGCCTAAAAGAAAGGTCATACTAGAAGAGCATAAAATACTACTCTCTGGAGAAAAAATGTAATCCTCATTATAATGATTCAGAGTGTTGTTAATGCAAAGCATTTAAAATACTAACATAAAATAGCAGGATGTGATTTTAAGAGTAGTTATGGCATTTTCCAGGCTTCTGAAATGCTACTTTTAGACAGCGTTAATTTGTATTACGCATAACAGAAATTCATGTTATGTCATAAAGAATAACCAAAACATGCTGAATCAGAAACTAAAAAAGTGGTAGCTGTTTCCTTATGGGTGTGCATTTTGATTTTTTTTTCAGGTTATAACTGAGAGTCTTTTGAGATGTCATTGTCAAAAACAATATCTTAAGGAAAATAATGATAATTTATCATATATATGGTGTGAGAAAAAGAATTCCACTTACTCAGAAATGCCTTTTGAATATTTACCATGTTGTAGACTTTGTAGAAGTAATAGTACATAACTACAGACTCCATATAATTTTTTGTTTCTTATTTTTGGAGAGTGTGTCTTGCTCTGTCACCCAGGCTAGAGTGCAGTGACATGATCATAGCTCACTGCAGGCTCCAACTGTCCAACTCTTGGGCTCAAATAAGCCTCTCACCTTGGCCTACTGAGTAGATGGGACTATAGACACGGTTCCACCTCACCCAGCTCATTTTTAAATATGTTGTAGACGCCATGTCTCCAAAGATGCCCAGTCTGGTCTCAAATTTCTCACTTCAAGCTATCCTACTTTCTTGGCCTCCCACAGTGCTAGGATTATCGGTGTAAGACACTGTGCCTGGCCTCTATAGAACTGTAGATATAATTAGCACACAAAATAGCAAGTGTCTATGAAGGATATGTGAAAATCTGGTATTTCGTCCATATATCTAATACTAAAATATACATTTAAATTATTTTATGAAAAAGAGGCTTAATCCCTGCAGAAAGGAGCATTAAAAATAATGGATTAAAACTGAATTGTGTTCAAATCCTAAACAAATTCTTACTCATTCTGTAAATTCAGCCATAATTATATATTTTCAGATATTCAGTTTCCTTAGCTATAAAATGAGGATAATAGTTGTATTTTTAGTTTTGATAGGGTAAATTATAACACATGATGGTGTCTTGTACATATTAGGTATTCGGGTTCATACAAGTTGATACGAAATCTAATCCATTTTAGTAGAGAATAAAGCATTTTAGGGATCTAGTGTGAGCCACACAGTGTGTTTCATTTTTGGTCTTCAATAAAAACTTGTAAGCTTGGAATTTTTTTTTTTTTTGAGACAGAGTCTGGCTCTGTCGCCCAGGCTACAGTGCAGTGGCCGGATCTCAGCTCGCTGCAAGCTCCGCCTCCCAGGTTTACGCCATTCTCCTGCCTCCACCTCCCAAGTAGCTGGGACTACAGGCGCCCACCTCGTCGCCCGCCTCGTCGCCCGGCTAGTTTTTTTTTTTGTATTTTTTAGTAGAGACGGGGTTTCACCGTATTAGCCAGGATGGTCTCGATCTCCTGACTTTGTGATCCGCCCGTCTCGGCCTCCCAAAGTGCTGGGATTACAGGCTTGAGCCACCGCGCCCGGCCAGCTTGGAATTATTAATTCAGTTTTTTATGTGAAGAAAATGAGTTTCAAATGGGCTGTATTATTTGTTCAGAGTCACAGGGATACATTCTTGGATTTTAATCCAGGTCATCTGACACAAGTCCAGTGTTCCTCCTATTATATCTCATTCTTACATAGCAGTATGCTTTTGCTTTGTTTTGTTTTAAACCTACTTCCATAATTCCTAGTACAAGGAGGCTTGAGATTTGAGAAGCTGCATAACTCTGTGTGTGTATACTTCATATCTCCACATGAGGTTTAAATTCCTGTTAGAACACTTGCAAAAAATTACTACATAGAGAACTACTCTACTCTTAATTTATTTTAGAAGGCCAAAATGTAATAAAAAGGACCAGATTGACCTTCCCACTGAAACAAACAAAATACATGAAATGCCAGCTTTCAAAATACTTGTTATAAGGAAATAAAGGACAGTGATCATTGAAAGATCAAAGACAAATGGGATGATGTATAAAATTTTCCAGTTTACTATATTGAGAGAATTTTCAAGTTCCACTAGAGGAATAGGAAATCCAGGAGAGGCCAGGCTGACTCATGAGGTGGCTATAGTTCTTAGAACACAGTGTCAGAGAGAAAAGATAATTGAATTTTTTAATAAAAATGATAATGATACAGTGTAAGGTTTATAACTATGTAAAGGTAAAAAGAATGGCAATAATAGCACAACTATTAGGAGAGAAGGAGAAGTATGAAACTATGGGTTCTTTTTCTTTATATTAAGTGGCATAATATCAATTAAAAGTACACTGTGATAAATTAAAGATGTAAACTATAAATCTTAAAGGAACTACTAAAATACTTTAAAAGAGATTCAATGATAAACCTGAGTGATTTAAAAAAGAGTCATAAAATATCAAATCCAAAAAGAACGTAGAACAGAAGAAAATGGGAACAGAGAATAAATTAAGTTGATAGATCAAAGTAAGAAGATGATAAACTTAACCAAATAGATAATCATGTTAGATAGGAATGATTAAAAAGCAAAGATTGTCCTAATTAAAAGACAATGAGTAGCACATTGATACAAAACAGGACCTAACTATATGCTGCCTACAAGAAACATATTTCAACTATAAAGACACAAATAGGATAAAATAAGACAGAGCACACTACCACTAATAGAAGAAAGCTGGAAATAGTCACAACCAAGAATAACCTGAGGACATGTGACTACTAAATATAATGTTAGCATCTTGGTTGGCATTCTGGAACAGGAAAATGGCACTAGTTAAAACTAAAGATCTGAATAAAGCATGGGCTTTAGTTAAAAATAACCTAGCATGATTGGTTTATTGATTGTAAGAGATGTGACATATTAATGGTAGATGTAAATAATAGAAGAAATTGGATGTGGAATACATGAGCATTCTCCTTTCAATCTTTGAATTGTTGTCTATAAATCTAAAACTATTTTAATAAGTAAAATTTCGTTTTATTCTCTATTTTTTTTTTATATACTTTAAGTTCTGGGATATATGTGCAGAACATGCAGGTTTGTTACCTAGGTATACAGGTGTCATTGTGGTTGGCCACACTCATCAGCCCGTCATCTACATTATGTATTTCTCCTAATGCTATTCCTCCTCTAGCTCCCCACCACCTGGCAGGCCCTGATGTGTGATGTTCCCCTCCCAAAGAAAGAAACATAAATTAACTATATCAATATCAGGCAAAATAGGTTTCAGAACAATAAATACTATCATGAATGAAGAATATAATCTCTTAATAATACAGGTATCAGTTCATCAGGAGGACATAAAAATACTAAACATTTACACATGTAATATTGAGCATGTGTATTGAGTGTAAGCTCAAATACATAAAGCAAAATCTAATGGAACTCTAAGGAGGAAAAGACAAATCCATAACTGGAGTCTGAAAATTTAAAACTCCTTTGCCAATAATTGACAGAACAAATTAAGATAATATCAGTAAATATATGGTAGACTTGAGCAACCTTATTGACTAACTTAATCAAAATTTTGGGAACATGCCATCCAACAGCAGTAGATTACATATTCTTCCCAAGTACCTGTAAGATATTTATGAAGATAGAACATGTGCTAAGCCATA
Organism: Colobus angolensis palliatus; assembly: GCF_000951035.1. NCBI lineage: Eukaryota > Metazoa > Chordata > Mammalia > Primates > Cercopithecidae > Colobus > Colobus angolensis. The sequence continues at coordinate 3,009,516 of NW_012121043.1, read as the reverse complement.
CAACAAATTTTACTGAATTTAAAAAGATTCAAGTCATACACAATATATTCTTTGAACAATGGCAGAAAGTTTTTTGGTAATATCCAACTACTGAAAACGACATAGCAAACATATAAATAAAAAAATGAAAAACAATGGGTAAAATGCCAGTACTTAGGAATGGAGTTATAGCACTGGGTACCTACATTAAAACATAAGAAAGTTCTCAAATCAATGACATCATATTAAGAAACTAGAAAAAGAAGAAAAAATTACACACAAAAATAGAATAATAAAGATCAGAGTAGAAATTAATAAAATAGAAAACAGGACAACAAAGATAATTAATGAAATAAAAACCTGCCTCTTTGGGAAGGCTCATAAAATCCATCAAACTTTAGTCAATTTATTTTGGGGACGGTAAATCACAAAGGCAAGACATTCCTAGTTGGATTATAGGTAGAGCTCCTTGTGGATGATCTTCACAGTGTGTGATGATTTCCTTGTAACCTGGAAGCATATGTACATCCTGGCATTCACAAAGTCTATCCCTAAATACTTAACAATATTTTAAATTTGTCTCTGATTTAGCCAACCAATAAATGATCAGTTTAACTTTTTTGTTGGGCTACAGTGTACAAATGCATCCCTACTTAATTTCTGTTTATTTAAAATAGATCAACAAAATTCTCTTTTATCCATGTATTCAATTTTTCCTCTCTATGGACATAACTTTTTTATTATAGACCCCATATCATTCTATAATAATGTATTGCAGTAAAAAAGAAAGTAGTAAAATCGAAGATAATAAAATCAGCAAAAACGAACTAAAAAGAAGATAATAAAATCAGTTTCCTATATAATGAATGAGACTCACTACTATTGATAAGTTATTATTATTTTCTTTTTTTACTGAGGATTGTTGTAATTGAAGCACCAGAAAAAGTTTCAGATATCAAGCAATTAGATACATATTTTGGAAAAGGAGTCCTTTTCCTTGCCAATGGAAATTTGCATGAGTCTTCCTGTACACACTCAAATATTTTCAGTTATCACTTTATTGATTGTTTAACATATACTTAAGCCCTTTATCTATATAATTATATTTTCCTGTTCAAATTGCCTTGAGTTATGTTTATTAACCAATTTTTACAAGTGAAGAAAGAGATACATAATTCGTGTATCTTGCCCTAGACTATGCACAAATGATGACTCTGGGAATCCAAACTAGACACTCCTAACTCAAACTTTTGTGATGCAGCCTTTCTTCCTTTATCTCTGATTAGATTTGAAACAGAAATGTGTTTTGTTATTTATTAACTCACCATATATCGAAGGCTTTCTATTGACAAGATAGTCTGCTTCAAGTGCAAGAAATAAATCAGGATGTGTGGAGATCTGCCCAAAGCCCCGTGTTACCCTCAGTAGCTCAATAAGCTACCCTCAAGTAGCTTACAGCTTGTAGGCAATATATACATATGCATTAATGTAAATTCAACTTAGCAAATGTGTGGGGGTCTGATCAAAAGAAATATTTATTGCTCTTTCCTCAAGTTTTCTTGTTTTTTTTTTTTTTTTTCTGGGAAAATTAGGCTATAAATAATGTGGTCCTGTTTCTTGGTAGTAGCTGGGCTATAATATCACATGTTGTTTCTTTAATTTCTCATATTAAATCCCTAAGCGTGGTGTTACCTGCGACCTCTCTTCTCTTTCTCCAAGAGTTCCTGATGCTTGGGATCCAGAGGCTATCAGTCCTGTGTCTTTCTATCACTCTGTAAACCCAAATTCCTCAGATTTCTATTTCTTGACACTTTCTCCCTTCCTATTTCAGACTTGAGAGTCAGTAAATGAGTATATTCATTGCTCCTACAACAGGCAGACAATCCACAAGCTTCTTGATTTCTTGGGGGAAAAGAACAGAGAAATAGAATGGGATCCAACAACAGTTAATATATGTGGTCTATGAACCTGTTTCTCTGGAACTACACTGCCCAGACTTGTTTATACTAATAATAATGACAATGAATTGCTATATGTAGTTTTGAAATATCAATATTTGCTACATCACAATTTGACTACAATATTAAGTCTCTGATGTTAATTTAATGGAATTACCTCCATGCTATAAATAAATGGCAGAAATTGTCATTTATCTTACCTCAACTTTGTGGGATGAACTGCTTGCATTTCTACAAACATGATTTAATTAGCTGGCTTCAAGTATAACATAAAAAGGAAGATGAATGACTATCAGAAAAGGAGAAAAGAATTTTTGAAATATTTTCTGATTATTTTCAAAGCATTTTTAATCATTAACGTATTATTAATGTATAATTGGGCAAGGTGGATGAGCAAACTAAAGGGAAAGGAAACAGAGAAGGGGATGGATAATATCCTGATATCACCTAACAGAAAGTAAAACCTGAATGAATGAACAGAATAGTGAAGTGAGAAGAGATTTCTGGGATGAAATAGCTCAGACTTCTACAAAAATACAAAGGAAACAAAAATAAATACTGTCTTTGACATTAGAGGGTTATTTCCCCAAACCCATAAGCATTCCCTCAGAGACCTGTGAGGATCATTTGCTAGCTAGCACGCCCCAGAAGAGCAGCTGGCACCACGCTGGACTCTCATTTCCAGGGAGAGGGCAGACTCCCATCAGTAAGTGTGGTTCAGTGCAGCATTCATTTTCAGCTACTGAGTATCAGCACCAAGAATACACAAAAAGAGCATTCTATGTCCTTTTCAACTCTTTCACTGATCTTCTGAGTGACCTTCCATAAATCTCTTACATTCTCTGCTACAATTCCCTCACCTGTCAAATGTGAATGAATTCAATAAACTCACTGAATTTGTAAATTAGTTACAGGGTTTTAAATTTTCTGCAGAAGATTAGTTATCTTAAACACCCATTGTGTCTTAAATAATAATTAAGGAGCTTTAAAAATCCATTTTGTTTACTTTTGTTAATCTTTAATTACTTTTCATTTTCAAAATATTCATTTAAAGAAAATAATTGCTTTCAGGGAGAATCACATGCTTTCAATCATTAAAGCAAACAAGTCCTAAACAATGCTGTTTCAGTAAACAAAGATGCAAACATAAAAGAGTGACCTAAATCATCTCACTTAAATGCAAATGACATCAATAAGCATATAACCATAAGTAGCTGATAGCACTGAGTGTGAAAACATAAGTATAGTTAGCTAAGATCTATGAAGCTTTCATACATGGATATGTAATTATTATGGGGAAAAAGCCTAATTCCTCAAAAAGAGGCCATTTATTCAGTTATATAATGGATTTGCCTAAACTCAAGGGCAAATAATAAAAATATATTCCTGTGGCATATCCAAAGCTAAACTGAGAATGCAAACAATCACAGGAACCTGTTCTAAAATAGCTGCTTCATTCCTAGTGTTTCACTTTTGAGGAAAAGTGGATTTACATTGGCTTTTTCTAAACAATTGCATTCATTTTTACTTTGCTGAAGAAGAAGTAAGAAAAGTAGATCACTGAATAATTTTATGAGTTAACGCAGGAAATCAGACGATGTATCATGTAATTTCATGGCGATAATCATTTTGTCGGTAAGTTATGTTGTACCACATTTTGTTTTATGGAATAGCATAAATTCTCACTGGAAACTGGCCATACTCAAGCTCTCCTGATTATCACAGTTTAGTATATTAAGAAGCCATTCCAAAAACTTTTCCACCATGAAAAACAATACAATCCACCACTTAATCTGCAATGATTTGGAATTAAACTCAGTTGCTACTTAAAAACATGCATGTCCAAAAATACCTAGTTCAAATTTGCCCAGGTTTACTTTCTTTTTTTTAATTAACCTATTCCTTTAAATAAATTTCTTAAGACAACCAGACAAATTTGTATTATTTTTTCCTCTCTGATATAAGCTAGCGATAACTGGTAAGTGTCTAATAGAAGAGGAATCTATATAAACATCCAAATAGCTTCCTACAGCTATGACTCAAGTAGGAAACTGGCAAAATTTTTTCTTTCTAAAAATATAATTGCAAGAATGCATTGACGCAATGCAAATAAAGTTTCTGTATCACAGTACATGGCACAGAGTAACTGCTTAAAACATTATTTTCCTTCTTAGTAGTTATAAAAATTAAGAATTAGCATTGTGCATATGGACTAAAGTATTGCTATATTTAGATATATATGCAGAAATCAAAATATTTTGATCAGTAAGTGAGAAAATGTTTTATTTACATTTGTGTTACTTGTATACAAATATAGTAAATATTTTGTACACAATTTTCAATAATATATAATAATCTGTATGCTACTTTTTTAAAAGGAGATTTTTTTGAAAATCCTTGTGAATTACATATGTAAATAATTCACAGATGATACTGTTCACTTTGAGTTCTAAACGAAAGAGTCGAAGTTTACATCTGTAACAATGTCTTTTAATCAATCATAAACAATAATAAGCACATTACGCATATGAAATTAAAATGAATTAACATACTGATATTTTATAAAAGTCTCCAGGGACAATAGTACTGTTGGTAGATTTTAGTGCATCTGATTGAGAAAATTAACATTAATTGTTAATACAAATGCACATTCTGTTTTCCACATATTTCACACTTTTTACTCAGTGAAGTGGAACCTTTTCTCATTATGCAATCTCCTTCCAAATTCGATGGGTATGAAGAAAAAAAACAGAACAAAAAGCCTACGGGATTGCTTTCTGTATCTTGTATTCATATATTTAAAATAGTGTCAGGAACTTTGTCAAAGTATTCACTATTTCTTCCAAATAGAAAATCAATGTAGCTGTGGGTTTACTTTAACTCTATAAGTAACTCAATGTCACTTCGGTGTTTATACTCCATTGCAGTCATTAGCTTACAGTCCAAGCTCTTCTTAAAACTTCACTTGCTAAAACATGTAAAAAGTTGATGTTAGGTTTTTTAATATTATAATGAGTCAGGTAAAAATGACAAAAATGCTTCATTAAACTAGTAAAATGTAAGTCACACAATATTGCATTTTTACAATGACTATGTTGGGTAAGTATTTTTCCAATATAAACAAAAGAAATGAAGCCACAGATCTAGTTAGTGGAAGAACCAGGTTATATAATAAAAATATTGATTTATGATTACTATAACGATATAATTGAGTAAGTAATTGGCTGAGAATAAAATCCAGTATGATTTTAGAAAAGAAATAAGATTAAAAAAAAGTATGACTTCGAGGGAAATATATCGCTAAAGTACATATTTGTTTTGTATTCTTTACTTTGTAAAGGATTATCAAATATCTATTATTGCTGTAGTTGTCTAAGAAAGGCAAAAACAGGGTGCTTGTGCTGCTTCCTCCCTACCGCCATCATTTCCAAACAAACGAGAATGTGGACTTGATATGAATTGGAGATGAAAGTAATGACAAAGGTCTGCCATGCCTAAACTAGATTATTTGTGTAATGCTATATTATACATATATTTATAATTATTTACATTATACTATATTCCATAATTAAAGGGAATTAATACAACAAATATGGCAAGTCCTTAAGTACTCTGAAAAATATAGTATAGCTTTCTTTTATCAGGAATATGGTAGGCAGAATTCTAAAATGGCCCTGGTAGTATGCTGGAAAAATGTTCCATGAAGATGTCCAATCTTAATTCCTGAAACCTGTAAATGCTATTTTATAAGAAAAAAAAGTCTTTGCAGAGGTGACTAAATTGAAGATCTTGAGATGAAGAGATTATCCCAGATTATTTGGGTAGGCCTTAAACACCACTACAATGTCCTCAATGAGAGTGTGGAAGCAGGAGACTATGAAAAAAGGAGGGCCTGGTGTGGTGGCTCACGCCTGTAATCCCAGAACTTTGGGAGGCTGAGACGAGCTGATCATGAGGTCAGGAAATCGAGACCATCCTGGCTAAAACGGTGAAACCTCGTCTCTGCTAAAAATAAAAAATAAAAAAAAATTAGCCAGGCCTGGTGGGGTGCACCTGTAGTCCCAGCTACTCCGGAGGCTGAGGCAGGAGAATGGCGGGAACCCGGGAGGCGGAGCTTGCAATGAGCGGAGATAGCGCCACTGCCCTCCAGAGACTCCCTCTCAAAAAAAAAAAAAAAAAAAAAGCAAAAAGGAGGAGGCAATGTGGCCACGGAGGCACAGACTGAAGTGATGCAGCCATAAGCCAGGGAATGCCAGCAGCCACCAGAAGCTGGAAGGGGCAAGGAACAGATTCTTCCCTTAAAACTCCAGAGGAAGCGTGGCCCCAGCAACACTAATTTTTCCCGGGTGAAACTAATTTCAGATTTCCGGGTCCCAGAACTGTGAAAAAAAACATTTTTGCTCATATAAACAATCAAATGTGGTCACCTGGAAGTGGAGAGCTGATGTAACAAACACAAATGTAGAAGTAACTTTGGGATTTGATTAAAAAAAAAAAAAGCCTAGAATGTTTTAAATGAAATTTTGGTAAGAATATGAATGTTAAAGATGCTTTTGTTGAAGTCTGAGAAAGAAATGAAGAACATGTTATTGGAAACCAAAGTTGATTCTTAGTTTCAGAAAAACAGCTGAGGCTGGAACTGGTGGCCCACGCTTGTAATCCCTGCACTTTGGCAGAGCGAGGTGGGAGGATCCCTAGAAGCCAAGAGTTTCTGAGATCAGCCTGGCCAACATGGCGAAAACCTGTCTCTACTAAAAATGCAGAACTTAGCCAGGCATGGTGGTGCGCACCTGTAGTCTCCAGGCAGGAGAATTGCTTGAACCTGGGAGGCAGAGACAGCAGTCAGCTGATATTGTGCCACTGCACTCCAGCCTGGGCAACAGAGAGAGACTCTGTCACACACACAAAAAAGAAAATATAGCTGAATTGTGTCCTATCGTCATGCATTTGTGTTTCTAAATAATTAAGAAGAAGTCATTAAAAAGGCCTACCAAATAGGAACAAAAATGAACACTATATTTGCCACCTACTTACAGCCATTCCCTCCCCCTACAAAAATAAATAACTTAAATCAGTGCTTGAGCCAGAGGTTAAATAATAATGATATTTGTCTCCATAATTTGGTTCTGCCCACTATTTGAAAATGGGGTGTAAGTACTAGTTAAGCTGCTTTCTAAATAATTAATCTTTTGTTATTCTGGTTGTCTTTAGATATTTTGAATTAAATTAATGGGGACAATGTTTGGAAAGCATCTTCAATACTCTCTGCATAACTGTGCAGCTTGAAGAACAAAATAAAATCGAACAAAATTGAATTTTACAGTTAAGGATAGTCGTGATTGTCACCTTGTTAAAATCATGACAATGATATAATTCTAATGATACTGACAGCCCAAGATTCCTGAAATAATACAACTGAATCACTTAGATTTGAGTACAGAGGGTATGTTTTCAACTGAGATTAAATAAATAAGTCGATATATATTCTCATTTACAATGACACTTGGCTTAGAAATTGCCAAGGGTTATAAATCCTAGAACAAATTCAAAATAATTTCTTAGTATTTTAATAATCTGAGATCTAAAACAACAAAATAAATTCATTTGAAATAGATCCAGAACTTTGATTATTAAAGCTAAACCACAAGTAATGGTAGCATCAATAATTTTTTACAGTAAGCTTTTCTTGAAGTATTTTATGTATAAAAGGGAGTACAACTGAAATTTAATGTGATTTTAAAAAAAGCAACGATCTAACCATCACATGATAATAATTTTATTTTTCTTGAGCTGAGAGACTAAGTAATTATAGATCCATTATTGTGATTCTATAGAATTATAAGATTATTCTTTTAAGCTTAAAATAACCAGAGTGGTGTAGTTGTCTATATACTATATACTAATATATTTTTAGAAAATTGTGCATAAATAAAAATGACAAAGTCTTCAAAGGAACAATAGAAAACAGATATTCTGTGATATCAGTTGGAAAAATTAAGGAAGTAAAAAGGATTTGAGTAAAATATAAACTGAAAATGGTATTAAACAAATAACTTAATTTATTAATGTACCTTTGCATTTATTCAGTTGCCAATGTCTAAGCATTGGAAGAGGTAGTCCCTACAATTTTGTAAGTATGATTTTAAAAGTAAATGATTTTTGTCCATTTTGAAGTTATTTGTCCCAGTTGAACTACCTTTCTTGTATCTCTTTTTATAAATAAAAGACCTATAATTGGATTGTGATATTGAAAACATGTTTCACGTTGTCTCTTTTGTATCTTAAAAAGTTGGCACAGATTCTGGGGAACAAAGTCTACACTAACTATATACTGATATGTAACTAATGGTTGTATTACTAAAATCTCTGGTAATTGAAAAGAGTATGATATTGAACAATGATTTTCCATCTATTTTTTTCTACCTACCTGCCCGCCAACTTATTTATGTTTCCTTACATTAAGAAGACGCTTGAGACAGATAATTTTTGATAAATAACTTGTGAAAGTCAATTAGGTTGTGTGGAATCTGGCATGGAGCCAATACAGAGTTTTTATCAATAAAATAATTTAACAATGAATCTATCACTAACAACAACAGAAATATTCGTAACAGCCTAAAAATATGCCAAACACTATTCTGAGTAAAAGGAGCTCACAAAAGAAAATGGAACACAGGATCTGCATTCAGAGAACTTTCAACTTCATGGGCCAAATTTGACCATGAATTGATTATTCATATCACAGCCTCAAACATTTGAGGACTGCGGCATGAAAACTGAAATGATGATGATGATGATGATGATGATGATGATGATGATGATTTATTTATTTATTTTTTTTGAGACAGGGTCTTGCTCTCTCGCCCAGGCTGGAGTGCAGTGGCCGATCTCAGCTCACTGCAAGCTCTGCCTCCCGGGTTCCCACCATTCTCCTGCCTCAGCCTCCCGAGTAGCTGGGACTACAGGTGCCCATCACCTCGCCCGGATAGTTTTTTTGTATTTTTTAGTAGAGACGGGGTTTCACCGTTTTAGACAGGATGGTCTCGATCTCCTGACCTCGTGATCCGCCCGTCTCGGTCTCCCAAAGTGCTGGGATTACAGGCTTGAGCCACCGAGCAAGGCCGATCATGAATATTATTAACATTTTCTTCTAAATGCACATTCACTGCCCATTTAAAACTTTAAAATGCTTAATCACTTGTTATTAGAGTTGCATTTGATTTCCTTTCCTTAATGAGGATGACAAGTTTGTGTAGTTTAAAAATGAAAGCTGCCACTATTGTCTAATTACACAAACACAAAGGCTAAATTGCCTTATTTAATTTCAGAATAAGAAAATATGCGTTGTTGTTGCCTCACAAATCAGTAGTAATAACAACATATTTAAATACATTTAACTTTAAGTAGGGGATGGCATGTTCAGCCTGTTTCTAAGAAACACTTAGGGTCAGGTGCGGTGGCTCATGCCTGTAATCCCAGCACTTTGGGAGGCTGATGCGGGCAGATTACGAGGTCAGGAGTTTGAGACCAGCCTGGCCAACATGGTGAAACCCTGTCTCTGCTAAAGATGAAAAAAAAAAAAAAAAAATTAACCGGGCATTGTGGCACGCTCCTGTAGTCCCAGATACTCAGGAGGCTGAGGCAGGAGAATCGCTTGAACTCGGGGCCAGAGGTTGTTGTGAGCCAAGATTACATCACTGCACTCCAGATTGGGCAACAGAGCGAGACTCCATCTTAAAAAAACAAACAAACAAACAAACAAAAGAAAAGAAACCTTTAGGTAGAAAAGAAAATCTAATGATGATGTTATCTTTGTTAACATCAAAAAAACATAGTGTTATCTTTAATCTAATGGTGATGATATCTTTGTTAACTAATCTAAAAGGTGATGTTCTATTTGTTAACTGATCTTATTCTGTTTCTCAAATTATAGCCTAGATGGGGTTACCATTATTGTTTAGAGTATTATTCTGAGTAGACTAAGGTTACAACTTTGATTTCTAGGTCAACCACTTAACAGATGCCTATCTGTTGATTACAAAAGGATTGAGTTAACAAGAAATTAGGTGAGAGGGTATAAAACAGCCTAATTACCAAGAAAATATCTAAAGACTTTTCGTACTATTATTATAGCACCATTCGTTTTGCTTCTATATCCTAAAGAACAGTATATATTTGAAAAGTCTCCATAGAAAAGAAAGACATGCTTCTCTTTCAGCGAATGTGATTAATAGAATAGGGTAATAAAGACATACTTCATCATATTGAATTAATCCTGTCTATGCTAAAACTTTGGTGGAAAAGTAAAATCATTGCTTACCAAACTAGGAAAGGATAAAATGTTGAAGAAAGAAAAGTTAATTTCAAGCTTCAAAGAAGATATTATAGGTAATGGAGGTTAAAATAAAACTGAGATTATAAAAGCAATTAAGAATGTCCCTTTAAGGAGCAATGCATGAGAGATTGTGATAGCCTCAAATTGTTCATATTTGCATAGAAAAGGTCACAAGATATCACTGGATTGCTAACACTGAAAAAGAGACTTTCTCAGAAAAGGGGAAATCAGATCCATATCCCATTATAGGACATCAAGGTCTTCTTAGAATTACAGTGCATGAAATCTCTATTATGATATTATATATATTTTATATCCTTCGTAGGACAAACACATTTTTGCTTATATTTCAAAGATATTTTCTGCCCAGTAAAACCTTGATCAGAATTCTCTAATCCTCAGCATGATCACTCTTACCTTTATCCTAAATCCCTGTGAATCTTCATATAAACCATGAAACAATGTGATCAGTTACAATTATGTCGATTTTTATTATTTTGCAGCATATTACGAAATGTAAATAGAGAATCAAATAAACAGTAGTGTCTGTCTCTGGGTATTTTCGTCATTACAACTCGTAGTATAATGTGGCAGGTTTAAAATACAATGACAAACACAGAAAAGGACATCATTCTGATAATTCATATTGTTGTGTTTTCACTAATCCTCCAAGAACATTAAAAGAAAAAATTTGCTAACTGAAAAAAATGACTCTAGATGCCCTGACACATGAAATAATTCTGGCATTGTATGAAGTAAGTGATTCAAAGAGTTTGCCCATTGCCATTCTTATAGAAGTTAACGATGCTTGACCCAGTCTACAGACATTTGTTTGAGCAAAGACATATAAAACTGCTAATACTAATAGCTTTATTCCAATAACAATAGCATTCTTCTGGTAATGGTTTATATCATAAGAGTAAATCAAATTGTATGTTGAATATCAAGAAAGAGCATCTGCTTGGAGTACATTAAACAACAACAGATGTTGCTAAATCAAATAACTATCAATCTTAGACTCATAATGTCATTGTTGTGTATTTACATTCAAAGTATAGCCTCAAATGGACAAGGAACATATATCATGCAGTCTAGAATGCTTAAATTAAGTAAAGCATCAATTAGCTGGAATCCAACTAACAGTTCATGCCAAAAAAGTTTTTTCTAGTCTTTAAAGGAAAATGACAAAAGCCAATAAAATAAGCTGGTTTATAATATGACTAAGAATATTTTGCTGTTGAGGTTTTTATTTCCTTTGGTTTATATTTTTATTTGTTTGGGTAAAAGCACATATACATATATTTTTCATTTTCATGATGTTTTATTAGATCGTTTACTATAAAGGACCCCAGAGATGTGGCATAATGTATAATCATCAAAATAAAAGTCAATTATTATTTACTATCAAACCATTATAAATGAATGATGATGGGTCTTGATTAGTTAACAATACTTTATCCTTTTTTTGAGATAATGAATCTTTGCCTTCTCTTTCAGCACTGCACAGCTCAGGAGCACAGAAATCTAAAGCCATGTAGGTTCCTTAACTACCAATTTGAGGACTGTGTTCCAAAAGGAACTAATTTTGGTTTTGCATCTCTAAAAATGCCTGCCTATACTGGATAAAATAAGCTTCTTGAATTCTCCTGGCCTCCAACTTAAGCATCAAATAAGCAGGCTAAATTTAAAAGAATTATAAGTAATCTTCTATTTTGGAAGGAGAACAAATATTTTTTAGAATATATTAATTTAAATATTACACATATTTCTAGAAAGCATTGGAACGTGTGTTTCCTCATAACTCTGATTAAACTTGGCCTCTTCTCTAAGTTGTGAATGCAAAACTATCATGTTAAAATGGAATTTGATTTAGTTTATAAAAAGCAATATTATGCATTTTACAGATAATCCATATTTTCCCTAGGGAAATGATTAATTCATTTTGCTCAGAGAAGTTTATTTTTTATATGTTTATAACTAATATTCAGAATGATCAATAATGTTTATTAATAGCCCTCAATTTTTGCTGTTGTATGTATGATATTCATAAACTGTTCATTCTTTAAAATCAATACGTATATGAAGTAACTTTTTGTAATATTTGAAAATTACTTCTTTTTATATTTTATTTTTAAATGCAAGCCATGCTGCAAAAACATAAATTTGCACATTGCTAACAAAATAGTTTTGCATTTAAAATTTATTCTAATTTTCATTTCTTACTTTAAGAATTAATAAATGCTTTAATAACATTAGCAGTTAATACGTATTTTTAAAATTCCATATAATACAGAGATTGAGTTTACTGAATTGACGTCATAACAAAACAAACACAAAAATGAATATTGGTCATTGTGGCATTACTCACAATAACAAGACATGAAATCAACAGTCTGTTGGATAAGGAAACGTGGTGCACATGCACCATGGAATACTATTTATCCATAAAAAAGAACAAAATCACGTCCTTTGTGGCAACATTGTTGCAGCTGGAGGCCTTTATCCTAAGGGAATTAATGCAGGAACAGAAAACTAAATATAGCTTATTCTCACTTATAAGTGGGAGCTTGGGAGCTAAACATTGGATACAAATGGACATAAAGATGGAAACAATAGACAATGGGCGACTACTCCAGTGGGGAGAGAGGAAGAGGAGAAAGGGCTGAAAAACCACCTATTAGGCTCTCTGCTCACTACCAGGGTGATGGGGATCAATATACTCCAAACTTCAGCATCATGCAATGCATCCATCTAACAAACCTGTACATGTACCCTGTGAATGTAATGAGAGTTAAAAAAAATTTAAAAAGAACTTTGATTTTAAACATTTTTTTAAAACCACATATATATTTATATATCGAGCATTGTTATAAGATAAAATGTCACCATTTTTTCTTGTTTTACCTTGATGCAGTCTGATTATACTGGAATGATTAATGTGCTTACCTAAAACAGAAAGAAATAAAACATGCTGTTAGTTTCAAAGGGATATTATTTCAAAGTTTTCAGTGGACAAAGTGAGAGATGGTGGATAACAGTCACAATTCTCATTCCAACCTCTATTTTCCTTTGCACCTCAGAGATCTTTATGATGTGACACAATCAAATGGAATGTTGTTTCCAAAAATGCATAGTCAAAAGAACCTTTATAGATGCCTTGGTGGCAAAGGCGTTTTTATTGTGTTGAAGGCATCTATTTTTGTCAGTTCTTTCCTGCCCCCAGCATACAATGTATCACATTAAAAAAAAAAAAAAAAATCAACCAAAGGTTTGGTGGAATTATATTACTTTCTAAAAGAGCTTAGAAACATCCTTAGTACAAATATATGTTTCCTGGTGTTACTACAGTATCATTCATACTATCCACACTTACTTTCCTGAAAAATTTTTAAAACCAGGTCTGTTTAGAATCAGGTTCAGTAACAATGCAGTGGAAATAATAAAGTATCTAAAGAATTACACTGTTTGTAAATCACAAGCACAAGTGTAAGTCTGTGGTAAGACTGGAAATGTCACATTTTACTCTTCTATCCTAGAAAACTGGGAGGTAAAGTTAAATAAATTGCTCTGTTTTACAGAGCATTTATGATCCTTACAAGTGGATATTTTCCTGTGTTCCCACCCATCTCCAATTTGAGAAAGTAGCCAAAATCTGTAGGGCATATTAGTCCCTTCCTAGGGGTGAGGTGTGCTTTTAAACAGGGGTAGTTTACATCAACTGAAGTGTGAGGGTAGGCATTCAAAAGGTCTAATGTGTGAAATATTAGTTGAGTACCTTATTGGGGTTATAAATGTTTTAAAATTACATTTAAAATTCCAATATAATTACATCTATGCACTTATTAACTGCTTGCTGTTGTATAACCCTTGGAAATCTGTGTTTTGTGTTGGATGTTGGAAACTAGAGCTTATGAACCCTCATTACATTATTTATTTTTAATGTCTACTATTTTTTGATTGCCTTGTGACCAGGAATTATATGTATCCTTCTAATACAATACTAAACATAGTATTATATATGAAGTAGAAACTCAATTGTTTTTATACGATAAAGACATAAATAAATAAATAAATAAAGGACTAATTGAACTAATCACATAGGAAAACAAAAAAAATAGTAGTTAAGTGAGTATCCAATCAAATCCAGGAGAGTTGAATATTGAATACATAGGGTATACTGGTTTATTTTATTGACTGGCTATTTAGCTTTAACTTGGTAAAGCTCAAACAAAACAAAATTTTATTAAATTAAAAAAAATAAAACTGAAAAAAGCAAAAGTGTTTTGTGGTTCAATAAACTGCAATGCCACATCAACAGGACATTAGAGAGCAATTTTCGGAACGTAAAACAAGGATTCTAGGTTGCTATTTACCAATAAAAATGTAATTCATTTTACATAATGTCTGTTTTGAAAGGAAGAATTTCTAATTGGAATATGCTGATTTTCCAATTAACATGGTTAAGGCAGATTTGCACATTTTACGTCGGTTGCAGTTTTCTTGTGTTGTATTTCTCCTACACGTAAAATGGTGGATGTACAGATAGCTTCCTTTGTTTTTTTTTTTGTATTTATCTCAAACGGACTTCTGAAGAATTCTAAAGCAGAGAAAAAAAAAGAAGATTCTTAGATACATATAGCTCCTTATAAAGGAGATTCATGAGCACCCTATAATTACTTTCTACCACAATTGTGACCAATTACTATTCCATTTTTTCTTCCTTCACGGAGTGAGTTTTGCTTATAAGTATTTATTTTCTTTCTTTGTTCCATTATACATATTTGAGATAATCTGGGCAGTGAGCCCAGATTGCTTTATTTTTTGTTTATTACTTGTAGACTGTCCTAGATTCTTGTGAGAGGGCATATTCTAAATTATTATTACCATGATTATAGGAATATTGGCACTCTCTGAGATTTTAATATAAGAAGATTCTTCCATTATTTTATAATAAGCTAAACACTACATATGTTTTTCGGAGTGCTACATTAAATGGATAAAGCATTTTAATTTTAATATTGCCTGATTGTCTAAACTGTGTTCAGGAAGCAGTATGATTTTAACTGTGCCAGGCTGTTTCCTAAAACCAGACACCTATTTATATACTCGTTTTAATTCACTTTTGATATAACTATTTATTACTGTCACACATCTCACAATGCTTTTCTGTAAAATATATGATGTTGCTAACAAACCATCACTTTTAATGTCACGCAGACCATCACTGCCCTCATGGACGGAAACCATAATTAAATTTATATTACAGACATGAGGTATAATATTTAAAAAGCTAAAAACAGTTAATGTAACTTGAATCTGTGAAACATATCATTTAATTGTGTGTATGAAATGCAGTCACTGGAGAAAGCTAAATAGTATATCAGTTTCCTAACCAGACCACAGCAGCCTACCAGGATATAAATTGCAATATGGTTTGGACCATGATCGTGATAGTGGGACCACCAGGGATTCTGTTTCCAAAATGATGTGCTGGCTGGTTCTCAGAGAAACCCCGTGTCAAAATAGTTCATAGCAATTTCTACTTTCCCCACTACAGTTTACTTATAACAGCCACCACCCTCCTGCTACTTACTGCCCCCAGCTTTTGGATGCTTGGATATAAGCATTTAAGATTGGAAGGAACTTAGGTATGTTTGATTTCAGCTCTCCTGTTTTCAATGTGAAATAGTAAAGTCTAGAGAGGTTGAGTGATTTGGTTAGCATCCCATAGTTCTTGATCTCTAGTTCAACGGTCTTTTAAGGTTACTTTGGAGAACATCATTCCTTTTTCTTTCTTTCAAAAGCAACACATTCTTCATAAAAACATCAATTAAATTATGATTTAATTTATTCATAGCATTCTTGTGACATATGCACATTTAGTGCTAAAATTTAAATAAAAATATTTTGGCTTCACTTTGGACGTTGATCTCTAGCCACTGTTTCTGGTAAACATGGGTGCGTGCACCCTCCATACACACACACACAGAGACACACACACACACAGATATCCTTTCAGGATCAGGCTCTTCGTTTTCACTCACAGAATTCACTCTGTTCTTTTCCCACTTTGCACTCAGGTTTTAAAATCTCTAAAGTCCTCAACTACCGGGCTTACTCATTATTAAACTTAAAACAAGACCAAAGAATTTTCCTTTATACATTTACCTGATTCCCATTGGACTTGTTTTCTCAGATAAGGACATACTAATCTTCTAGCCGAAAGCATTTCCCATATTTTATTTTACCCTTTGAGTTCTTTTATTCCAGAACCCACTCTTTTTCACTTTAATTGAGGCTTTTACTGTCACCCTAACACCTCTCAGGTCCAGCATGCAAGTAGCTGGAAGCAGAAAAAGGATTTGCCTTTTTTAAGTATAGTCTCTGTTTCTGCACAAGGATTAGAAACAAACTTGCTTATGCACAGCTAAACTGTGTCTTCATAGAATACATATTATTGAGATCATGGCATAAGACAGAGACTAGGAACCTGTTTCCACAAAGAGTCATAGTTTATTGACTACTGGGATAGGTTATTTTGGGGGGAAAATGTTTAATAACATGTCATTTATCAAATAATAATATTGTGGTTATCAGGTGAAATAGTAAGTCATAAAAAGCCAAAGGATATAATACAGAAAACAATATGTGCTCATGGAGGCCTATTTCTAAAGTGAAATAGGAAAGTCCATGAAGGCAAGTCCAGGATTTCACCTCTTTGTACTTTCTTGCCTGATCTATATATTGAAGGCAGTTGGAATAGATAATCTGCAAAGATCTTTCCACTGGGACATGTTGAGAAATGTTAGAAATCATTACTATTGATAATGAGACTCACTACCGTGCCAAAGAAAAAGCAAAAAATGCATATCCAAGGCAAAATTCATCAGACATCTATAGTTCTTACAACTCAGCTAAACAGTAACTGCACTTTTAAAAAGGGCAAGAAAATTTTATTTGTAGTTGCATACCTGGATACTGTCATAAGTGTAAAACTGGTTAAATTATCCCATGGAAACAGATATGCTTATTAACTTTATTTGATACATTTTGAGAGCATGAGAAAATATTGATATGTAAAAATATAATATTGCTGAGGAACACAAAAGGCTAAATTCTTACTTCTTTCACTCGCTCATTTAAACACCATGGAGGGCCCTAGAGTTATGAAGACAAATATGTTAACTAAGATTCCATTCCTTGAAGAAATGATTGCCTAATGGAGGACCTGAGCTTGTAAAGTGACAGATCATATGGATTTTAAATAATGTTTGGATATAAATAATGTGTCATAACCAAGATATAATCTATTTTTTTGTTGTTTTTTAAAAAGGCCAGGCCCAGGCCGGGCGCGGTGGCTCAAGCCTGTAATCCCAGCACTTTGGGAGGCCGAGACGGGCGGATCACGAGGTCAGGAGATCGAGACCATCCTGGCTAACACGGTGAAACCCCCTCTCTACTAAAAAATACAAAAAACTAGCCGGGCGAGGTGGTGGGCGCCTGTAGTCCCAGCTACTCGGGAGGCTGAGGCAGGAGAATGGCATGAACCCGGGAGGCGGAGCTTGCAGTGAGCTGAGATCCGGCCACTGCACTCCAGCCTGGGCGACAGAGCGAGACTCCGTCTTAAAAAAAAAAAAAAAAAAAAAAAAAGCCAGGTCCAGTGGCTCACGCCTGTAATCCCAGCACTTTGGGAGGCCGAGGAGGGTGATCACTTGAGTTCAGGAGTTTAAGACCAGCCTGATCAACATGGTGAAACCCTATCTCTACTAAAAATACAAAAAATTAGCTAGGCGTGGTGGTGCACACCTGTAGTCCCAGCTACTTGGGAGACTGAGACAGGAGAATTGCTTGAACGAGACAGGGCAAAAATCTTTCTTAAAATAATAAATACATACGGTTGTTTATTCACAGATATAAATTTACAAATATATATCTGCATGGCTTAATTTAAATACAAACTTGGAAATAAATTATCTTGCTACCTTCACACATTTATTTTACTAGCATAATTAATGTTTTTCATACATAAAAACCTTGTTTCAGATAAATTATTCTGTAGCATACTGCTTTCAAGTAAATAACTTAAGTGTTAGCATATTTATTCTTGGGACTGTAACATTTAAAATTTTGGGCAAAACACTATATTTTTGGTAGTTAATTCTATAATGATAATTTTACTTTTAATAAAAGAAAGGATTTGTAGTGCAAAAATTATTGAAATTACCATGCCAATATTTCATCTTTCATGAAGCGTATATCAGTTAAAAATAATTAACATGAATCCAAAAACACAAAGGCCAAACAGACTGAGGAGTAAATCGCAGAAGCCACGGGATATGGTGTGTGCCTGTAGTCCCAGCCTTTTGGGAGGCTAAGGTAGGAGGATCACTTGAGCTCAGGAGTTGGAGTCCAGCCTGGGCAACATATCCTGACTCTTAAAAAAATAAAAAAAATTCAGAAGACTTTTGTGTAATTAAAATACAAACTTCGAAATTATTTCATTTTAAATTTATACTATGTTCATTTTATATTTCAACATATGCTCCTGAATTTTAACCTGTTATTGAAAACTATTAGGAATAAGGCTGGAAAGTTAATGTTGCATGTCCTGGTCCAATTCATACATTCTAAATAGATGTCAAACTTACACACATCACTGGGGCTGGTCAAACTTGTTTATATCATTTAGATCTTCTCTGACTTTGACTTTCCACTGACTTTGAGAGTTACAAGCTAAAGAGCAGCTAAATTAAGCAGAACAAAACAAACAACACAAAGTGAAAAGAACACTGAAGTCCAAATCTACTTGTTTGCTTTGTATATGCTGCCCTTATCTCCACAATTTAAATACCTGATGCACAAAACAATAGGCACCCAATAATGATGATGTAATGATGAAAATAATGCAGGGGAAATAGTTTACTCCTCTGTACAACCTGGTGCTGATAGTAGAAATTACAGTAGTATTACAGTGCAAGTTTTAATTGTCTTTTGCCTTATAAAACAAAGGGATCAGATTTGACTAGGCTAAAAAAGAAGAAGAAGAGACTGTAAGAATTATGGACATGTCAGATAAAGGAAAACTTGACCTATAGGAAAAAAATTAAAGATGAAATTATGAATTTAATATGCCAAAAAATCCAAATACAGTAACTGAAAGCAAAAATACCAAACATGTTTCATTGCTGTTTAACTAGAACTAAAATATGTTTAATTCAAAGATGGAAGATCAATTACTGCATTCTTAATGTTTCCAATACTTACAACACTCTTGATAAATTAATTGTACAACTTGTCTTTATGGTACTGCTGTCATTGACTGGTACACAGACAAAAGTTCGTATCATCACAGAATGTAATACATCTCTAACATATGATGGCTACTTTATGACAGAGATTCTATGACTTAGTTGCATACCCTAACTGCCTGGAGAGCTCTAAATCAAAAACAAAGCACATTAATATTATCCCACACCAAGTGTTTGGGATTTAATTGGTATAATTAGAGACATTCTTCCGTATGTTTCAAAACCTCCACAGGTGATTCTGATGAACAGCAGAGAGGAGAACTTTTCCTAAGGTCTCAAATATGGGCTTAGTTTATTTGCTGTTACTGTGTTAATCAGTGGTTCCTCTCCTAGATTTTCAGTCTTTTGCAACACCCCAGAGGAAAGAAATGCACCGTGTAATGTGATCCTGTGAACACATTTGTATATATGAATATATGCATATATATTGAACTGAAACACAAGTTACATAAAACAATAACCTTTCTTATATTTGTGATATTTTCTATTATTTATGTTTGATTCTTGCCATAAACATCTGAACTGTTAACATAATTCACTAATGGATCACAATCTGTACTTTGAAAATTACTGGCCATTTTTTTTTTTTTTTCAGACGGAGTCTCACTCTGTCGCCCAGGCTGGAGTGCAGTGGCACGATCTCGGCTCACTGCAAGCTCCGTCTCCCGGGTTCATGCCATTCTCCTGCCTCAGCCTCCCAAGTGGCTGGGACTACAGGCGCCCACCCCCATGCTCGACTATTTGTGTGTGTGTGTGTGTATTTTTAGTAGAGATGGGATTTCACTGTATTAGCCAGGATGTCGATCACCTGACCTCATGATCTGCCTGCCTCAGCCTCCCAAAGTGCTGTGATTACAGGCGTGAGAACTGGACACTTCTTATTCACACATAATACATTCTGCCTTAACACAGTGTACTCTAAGAAAATTAATTAAATGCAGAAGAGACTATATGTTTGTAAAATTTCACTCAGCACAGTCATTCATTGTGTTGCTTAGGTACATAATATTTCAAAAACTAAGCTTCATTAGGTATCTGTATTGACCACTTTGAAGTGATAGTTTTAGAGCTAGATCTCCCTACATCATGTGCTATCTGAACCCACCACACTAGTTTTGATCATTAGACCTCATTAACTCCAATTACCCAAACTGGTATATAAAGAAATATACAATATGGTGTTGACAATTCATAAGTATTTGACTATTAATGTGTTGTCTATAAAATACTCAACCTACTCAGGAAATACAATTCTTCAAAGAAATAATAAAAGAATGATCCAGCATGATCTAGATTGTGTGACATTCAAATAAAGAAAAAAGAAAACAAAACAATGCAACCTAACCTACCATTAAATTTCTAAGTAATGACCAAAATCCTTAGCTTTATACATGCATTATTTAAGATTATGAAACCCAGGAGACTTATTTACAATTCGTCCTTAAATAGTGGAATAAAAATCAGTATAACTGTTTTGTCAATGCATTTGACTTCCTGAGCGTATTTTCCAATAGAAGTATGCTTATTTAAATCCAGAAATGAAATGATAAAAATTCAGAAAGTAAAATAATTATTTCTTTAAATAACTTGTTGAGAAATGTTTTACTCAGTAGTTAAACATTTCTAATATCCACTGAGTTTTCTTAATTCCGCTATTTTTTCTGAATTGTCATTTCTTAATATAAAAATATTTGAATAAGAAAACTTTATATTAGGAGTATATGTAAGTATGTGTGGCTACCATTTCAACTAAAACTTCGGCTGGAAACCTATCTGAGGATATTTTTTAAAGCTGGATAGCTTACAGAACTTGTAAAAGAAAAAAAAATATATGTGATCTATATCCCTTTTTAAAAGTCACTTAAATAAATCTTCAAAAAAAAAAAGGTTATATCACGGGGGAATAGGAGAAGTACTTTCTGTTGACATAAACAGTAATTGATAAGGTTCTCTTGAATACTTTTATAGAAATGCTGATGTATTACACTTAAGATTACTAGTTAGCTCTCATTTCCTTTCAACTTTTGCCTCTGGATAAGCTCAACTATTCCCAGGAAGAAACAGTGATCAAGTACATTTGTCATGCAAGCAACTATAATAAGGTAATTCATCATAGTCTGTCAGAGTTTTATTCTAGAAAGACTGCTGCATTTTTATTCTTACTTAAAAATCTGCTGTCACTCCTGTTGAAAATTTGGTAGACATTTTGGACATGTTTAAAAGCCCTTCCTAACTGATAGTGGCAGATATTTAAGTTATGGGCTATCAAAGCTTCTTTTTTTTTCTTTTTCTTCTTCTTTTCTTTTTTGTACAATATGTATAACACTGTAAACACGTCTAGCTAGTTTAATCTGACCTGTTCACAGAGCATGATCCCTCATTCCCCTTCCTTTTTCCTCCTTAAGAGTAGCCAAGGACCAAAGTAATTCACAATGATAAATGAAGCCTTTCTCAAGAGTCTAATTGAGCAATTTTGTTTTCCTTTGCAAGACTTGAAATCTACAACATTCTGAACTCCATTCACTGAAGTGGCAAGAAATAGTGGTCAGAAGGAAACTAGGTGGATTAAGGGGTTTCTGGAAAACAAGTAAATAAACTCTACCTAGGTGTGACATCTTATATCTCAATAATATTTCAATTCATCTACTCAATTACTTACTCTGTGTGTCCTTTACTTTAAACCATTCCAATAAAGTTTCATTGTGATGGGTACTTTATTGAATCCTAAAGTCTCAGTCACTACTCTCTCATTCTTTTATTATACTTCCTGTATTTTTCAGTGTTTAAATTTGTGCTTTCTTAAAAAGAAGAAGAAATGTATGAGTCTTTTCTCTAGCCAATTGTGTGATATGCTGGTGTACTACCTTAGAGATAGATTGTGTTGGGCTTAAAGAGAAGAAAGGAGATACCATAAATGTTTTAATTGGCTTTTCAAAACATATCCATTATTCTCACACAATGTACATTTTATATCATTAACTGATTATCAAACCCAAGAGCATGTTCTCATTGGTAGCAACCACTCGCAAAGTATTAAATGAAGATATACATATGTGTGCATATTCAAAATATATGTGCATATATATACATGTATATAATGTTCTAATGACTCTGCTAAATACAAAAGAATATAAATGTAAATACATATTGAAGTATAAATAATGATATGAATATATTGTTATTCTCTTTTAGTAATTTGAATTTAAGTTGTCTGCTGTCATATATTTTCAAGCTAATTGTCAATAATATTTCTAAAAATTCATAGAATGTTAGGTCTCTTACAATTCTTTATTCTCTCATTCCAAAATATTGAGTACCTGCTCTTTTCACAATATTATTTCATCTCAAGGAAACCTTGGTAAATTCCTGTTAAAATTATTATTTTTCCTAACTTAACAAAGGATGGGAGTATATATAGGTGAAAATGGTTTACTCTGCATTAGGTAGGCATTTACACAAAATCTATGGCTTAACTGTCATTCTGCTCAATCTTTCCTCACATATTTTAAGAAGGAAAAGAAACTTAAAACTTTTAAAGTCATTGACATTTAAATGATCTTTCAAGTAGAATAGATGTTACATTATCCTAATCACCACATTTTAATTTTAATTTTATTTGCTTTGACCAAATCATTTAAGGTTTGATATAAATACTTGCAAATAAGTAAAACTGAATGGAACTAATTATATGGGTACTTCAGATTTTTGCTTGGTAATCTAAAAGCAACTGGTAACATTAGTTAATATGTCTATTTTAATAAATTTAAACTTAAAGGTTTTAATAATGTCTGTGGATATTTAATAATATCTTGGCTGTGTTTTCACATATATCCACAGTAACTGAACGAGGAGAATGCCTCTTTTTGGCTTTGATAGTCTAAGAGCTTAATTGCAAAACTGCCTTTGAAAATTAAGACCTTGGGAAATTTTAATGAGTGCATGGCAAACATAATCTCAACAACAGCAAGTGTTCACATCAAGTAAAAAATAGCATTATTCCCCCTATGAAAAAATATGTCAGAAATGAAGTTTATTTCATCAAAACCAATAAGCCATCAATTATAAGACACACCTTTTTTTATGTATTACTAAGAGATGAAACTTTACCAATTAAAGTATAATATAGCATTTATAATCAAACATCCCGATTTCGGAGATGGAAACCGTTGCAAACCTATGCATCTTTAAACTGATTAACTAGAGCATTTTGACCATTTTTTTTTTTTATGGAAAAGCAACTATGATTCTGAAAAAAAAAATATGCTTTTTTACTGTCTAAAAAAACCAAAATGTTTAAAGAAGCACTGGATAAATAACACAATTTTGTTCACCAAACCTTTCATAGAATGTTAGGAAAACCTGAACTGAAAAACATATAGAGGTAAAATAGTTTCTTTTGGCAATACACAAATAAATACTGTTCCTAATAATATTATATAGGGACTCTATTCACAACAATAATTACTGAGTAATAAATTAAAAGTTGGATCAATAGGCCGAGTCTTTCTATCATAACATTTGTAAAACGTATCAGAGAAGCTTAATTGTAGAACTAAGCAGCAATCTACTCATTCTGTCAATATTTTGAAGATTTGAACTCTATCTGGTTTTCTGAAAAATCTTATCAGTTTTCCACATAAGGTTTAATTTATGTGACATCTATTTTGGAAACCCAGGGAAGGAATTCTTAGGCATCAGGGAAAGTAGCTTAATTTTGTTCCTTGCTAGGAAAATCTGTGAAATAATTAAATCTTAAGACAGTCTAAGGATGCTCCATCAATAATGTCCCTGCTACCATAACGTTAGGAAAGAAAATAGAAACACCTTACTTTCTTTTCCCAAAGGTGTCTTAAAAAGGTACATGAACCCAAATCAAAGGAACACATTCATCTCTATAAGATGTATTAAAATGAAATACTTAACATATATAAAATTTTATAATTAAATTACTAATTGATAGATAATTTAATAATACATTAATATTAATCCACATAATATAAAATCAATTATAATCATAAATATATTTAAGCTAAAATTAATGTCATTTGTCACATATACACACAAGAGCTGCCGATAACTGCCAATGAGAACGTCGGAGTTTATAACTGAGATCATCTGAGTGTCAAAAGAGTAGATTTACCAAGGGAACTTTAGAGCAGCTTAACCAGTAGGAGATCGTTAAATACTTGACCTCTTTACTGCAATCCAAAAGTCATGGTGGCTGAAAAACAAAACATTGTCAGAATGTAAAATTCACTAAAGAAAACTTCGGATTTCCTGTGAGAGTTTTCCCTCATTAATGGTAATTATTTTTGACTCTCTGTCAATCTCACTGTGTCCTTGAAGAACATTAGTATGCTTTGTTTTTGTCATTGTAATTGTTGTTAGGAGTCCTGATTATAGTCAAAATACACTATTGCGGGCACTTTGAAATTATTAATAGAATTTCTGCTCAATATACATATATCAAAGCTGTTGTTATTGAAATAACATTTTGAAATCAATAAAATCCTGGCTCCCTGAAAATAGTAAACGTGAAAACACTTTAGATTTTTAACATGGGAAACATTATGCAAATATCAATTATTAACATTATTTATTCACATATTGGGCTCTCAATAAAGTCATGAAATTGACTCTCTGAGTAAAGGTATGTATTGTACACAGTTAATTCCCTTTATTCAGAATACTTTTATATTATAAAGTCACCATAAACACTGAATTAGTAAATACAAAGCCATTGCTCATTGGGAAAATACAGGGTTAAATTCCCGTGAACCTCGGGTCACAGTAGTTCTCTCAGCTTATCAATACATAACCTTGTTTTATGTATGTTTCTGTTTAAAGCCACTTTATTTAATACATATTTCTTACACTAATTATATGCAGTATAAATTTATAATAAATTACTAGATGTAAAGGGTCTTACATTTTCCTGACTTTGAGTAACGTGATCAGACATCGGTTTTCAACCTCACAGCAATGTTATCCACTATGTTTTAAAAAATCAGATGCAATCTCGAATTCACAAATTTAGCAGTTTTTCCACCTTTACCATAGTTTCATCATTCACTATCGATGTTACTTTGGTACTTTCCAGAGTGGACCCACATACATATCATGAATTTTCCCTTACCCACATCATTGATTCATTAACATTGAACTTAGGACTAACAGCGCTATAGCTCATGCCTGAAGGAAGCTTATCTAACAGTTGTTGTTGTTGTTTTCTGTGAAAGGGACATCACAACCTTCTTTCAAGTAGGAACACCAGACAGCACTTCAGCCCAACGCTTGCGGCACATTTTTAACAGTGAAATAACCTACAAAAAATTCCCACAAAATACAAAAACAAAAACAACAACAACAAAAAACTTGGCAATAAACAGATCATGAAAAGGAAATGTTTTTGCAGTATGAGGGCTGAAACAAATGGCAGAATGTCACCTTGTTCGACCTTGGCTGGGAACGTGTGCTGCCGGGCACTAAATTTTTTGCCATATGTATGTGTCCACGAATAACTATGAAAATGCCTCAGGTGTTAATTTTGAAGTTACGGATAAATTTTAGTGAGTAGGCAATTTCACAAATGCAGAATCTACAGATAATGAGGATGGACTGTATATATATATACATATATATATATCAGTACATATACATATATATAGTATATCAGACTGATATACTGATATATATATATAGTCACACACACACACACAAATACATATAGCTACATAATAGATAGATAGATAGATAGATAGATAGATAGCTTTAGAAAAGATGACATTTGAAGACCAATTATCTTGGCTACTCTGTATCTGTCCCACAACCCCATAACCCTCCTCCTGGTTACTCTTTAAGAAAAATAATGTATTAACTTTAAAATATAATAGATTTTTAGGAGATACTGCTTGTTCTTTGATAAAACATACCACTAGGGTTTTATAAAGATGATTTTCTAATTTAATAAATCATCAGAAACACGAGAATTACAAAACATTAACATTTCACAAGTTTTTTAAACAAACTATTTTGTTTATGTAATGTCTTCCAAAATTAAATAAATTATTTAAAATACTATTTTATATTATCTTTTTCATCGAATATATAGTTATAACATTTTATAATTTTTTAGAACTCTCCTTTCTTTCTGCTACTGCAAGAGGCCCATTTCACATGTAATGACACCTACAGGCTTAAAGTAAAGAAATGGAGAAAGATGTATCACTCAAATGGAAAACAAAAAAAGAGTAAGGATCAGTGTTCTTGTAAAACAGACTTCAAACCGAAAATAATAAAAACAGACAAGTAGTGCATTACATAATGTTAAAGGGTTCCATTAAAAAAATAAGACTTATCTACTCTAAATATATATGCACCCAACATTGAAGCACCCAGATACATAAAACAATTACATCTAGGGAGGATGAGGTAGGAGAATGGTGTGAACCCGGGACACAGAGCTTGCAGTGAGCCGAGATCGCACCACTGCACTCCAGCCTGGGCAACAGAGCAAGACTCCGTCTGTCTCAAAAAACGAACAAACATACAAAACCAATTACTCTAGATCTAAGAAAAGACTTTGACAGCCACACAGTAACAGTGAGAGACTTCAACATCCCACTGAGTACAATAAACAAATCACTGAGGCAGAAAACTTACAAAGAAATTCTGCACTGCAATTTTACACTTGACAACTGGACCTAATAGACATCATCAGAATAATCCACTCAACAACCACAGAATGTATATTATTCTCATCAGCAAATGGAACATATTCAAAGATTTACCACATACTCAGTGGTAAAACAAGTTTCAATAAGTTCAAAAAATTAAAATTATATCAAACATCTTTTCAGATAAAAATGGAATAAAAATAGAAATCAATACCAAGAAGAACCCTCAACTAGACACAAATACATGGAAACTGAAAAATTCCTCCTGAATGACTTTTGGGTAAGCAACAAAACTAGGGCAGAAACAAAATTTTTTTGAAATAAATAAAAATAGAGGCACGACATATGCAAACTTCGAGGATATGGAAAAAAGTTTTAAGAGGAAAGTTTATAGTAGTACTAATCTACATAAAAATAAGATAGAAAGATTTTATATTAACAACCTAATTTCACAACTAAACATCAAAAAAAAAAAAAAACAAAAACAAACTAAACCCAAAGCTAGCAGAAGAAAACAAATGATTAAAATCAGTGCAGAACAAAATTAAATTGAGAACAATCTTACCAAATCATACAAAGGATCGATGAATATAAACTAACGAATTAATAACTCAATGAAACGAGAAGTTGCTTCTTTATAAGAATAAGCAATATTAATAGACAACTAGGCACAATAACAAAGAAAAAAGAAATATCCCAAATAAGCACCATCAAAAATAACAACAATGACATCACAGCTGATCCCACAGAAATACAAAAGTTCCTGAGACTATTGTGGAGATCTCTATGCACACAAGTTAGAAAATCTAGAAGAAATGAATAAATTTCAGGAAACTCGCAGCATCCTATGACTGAATCAGGAAGAAACAAAAATCCTGAACAGACCAATAATGAGAACAAATTTGAATCAGTAATAAAAAAAATCACTCACTGAAATAAGCCCTAGACCAGATGGATTTACAGCTGAATTTTACCAAGCATATAAAGACGGGATGGTATCAATCCTACCAAAGTTATTAGTAAAGACTGAGGAGGAGGGACTCCTCTCTAACTCATCCTATGAGGCCAAAATTATTCTAATACCAAAGCCTGGTAGACACACACACACACACGCACACACACGAAAACTACAAGTCAACATCCCTGATGAACATAGATACAAAAATCCTCAACAAAAACTAGCAAACTGAATCCAACAGCTTATCAAAAAGTTAATTCACCAAAATCAAATGGACTTTATTCCTGGGATACAAGGATGGTTCAACATATCAAATCAATAAATGTGATTCACCATGTAAACAGAATAAAAAACAAAACCCACATGACCATCTCAATAGACAAACAAACAAAAAAAGCATTCAGTAAAACCCAGCATTCTTTCATGATAAAAAACCTTCATAAACTCAGAATTAAAGGAACATGACTCAAAATAATGAAAGCCCTCTATGACAAATCTAGAGCCAATGTCACACTCAACAGGCAAAAGCTGGAGGCATTCCCCTTGAGAAATGGAATAAGACAAAGACATCCACTCTCACCACTTCTATTCGACATAGTACTGGAAGTCCTAGCCAGAACAATCAGGCAAAATAAATGAAAGGCATACAAATGGGAAAAGAAGTCAAATTATACCTCGTCACCGACAATATGAT
Organism: Colobus angolensis palliatus; assembly: GCF_000951035.1. Taxonomy (NCBI): domain Eukaryota; kingdom Metazoa; phylum Chordata; class Mammalia; order Primates; family Cercopithecidae; genus Colobus; species Colobus angolensis. The sequence goes on along the minus strand of NW_012121043.1, from coordinate 2,980,608 downwards.
TCTATGACTAAAAAGCCCTAAATATCTTGCCAAAAGACTCCTAGACCTGACAAATGACTTCAGCAAAGTCTCAGTAGACAAAATCAATGCACAAAAATCATTGATTTTATACACCAATATCATTCAAGCTGAGAACCACATCAGGAACACAATCCCATTTACATTAGTCATGGACAAAAGTAAAATACCTAGGAATATATCTAACCAAGGAGGTGAAAGATCTCTACAAGGAGAACTACAAAACACTGCTGAAAGTAATAATAAATGACACAAACAAATGAAAAATAACTCTATTCTCAGTGTTTGTAAGAATCAAAATCACTAAAATGACTAAACTGCCCAAAGCAATTCATAAATTGAATACTATTTCTGTCAAATTACCAACATTATTTTTCAAAGAATTAGAAAAAAAAATCTATTCTACATTTCATATGGAACCAAAAAAAAAAAAAAAAAAAAGTCTGAGGAACCAAGACATTCTTAAGCTAAAAAGAACAAATTGGGAGGTATCCAATTCCCCAACTACAAATGATGTGTAAGGCTACAGTAACCAAAAGAGCATGATACTGATACAAAAATAGACACACAGATCAGTGGACCAGAATGGAGATCCCTGAAATAAAGCCACACACCTACAACCAACTCATCTTTGACAAAGTTGTACAAAAATACAAAATAGAAAAAGGACTCACTATTCAATAAATGGTGCTGGGGCAACTGACTAATCATATGTGGAAGAATGAAACTGTACCCCAGGCCTCTCAAAATATACAAAAAATTAACTCAAGATGGATTAAAGACTTGATGTAAGACCTCAGTCTATAAACATGCTACAGAACAACAACAACAACAACAAAAAACTAAGTAATACTCTTCTAGATGTTGGCTTAGGCAAATAATTTATGATGAAGATCCCAAAAGCAAATGCAACAAAATCACAACAGATAAATGGGATTTAATTAAACTAAAGAGTGTCTGCACAGCAAAAAAAGAAAAGAAAAAAAACTCTCAACAGAGCAAACAGACAACCTACAGAATGGGAGAAAATACACACAAATATGTACCTGAGAAGGGACTAATATCCAGAATCTATAAGAAACTTAAATGAATCAACAAGAAAAAAACTAGCAACCCCATCAAAAAGTGGCAAAATCCTTGGGCAGACACTTCTCAAAAGAAGACATACTCACGCCCGTAATCCCAGCACTTCGGGAGGCCAAGACAGGCGGATCACGAAGTCAGGAGATCGAGACCATCCTGGCCAACATGGTGAAATCCCCGTCTCTGCTAAAAACACAAAAATTAGCTGGGCATGGTGGCGCATTCCTGTAATCCCAGCTACTCGAGGGGACGCTGAGGCAGGAGAATTCCTTGAGCCCGGGCATTGGAGGTTGCAGTGAGCCAAGATGGCACCATTGCACTCCAGCCTGGCAACGGAGCAAGACTCCATCTAAAAACACAAAATGAAATAAAGACATACAAGTGGCCAACAATATATGAAAAAATGCTCAACATCAGTAATCATCAGAGACACACAAAACAAAACCACAGTAAGATGCCATCTTACATCAGTAAGGATGGCTATTATTAAAATGTCAAAAAATAACAAATGCAGGCAAGGCTGTGGAGAAAATAGAATGGTTATACGCAGTTGGTGGGACTGCAAATGATTTCAGTCACTGTGGAAAACAGCTTGGAGATTTCTCAAAGAACTAAAAAGAGAACCTCCATTCAACCTAGCAATCCCATTACTGAGTATATATGCCAAGGAAAATAAATCATTCTACTAAAAAGACACACACACTCGTATGTTCATTGCAACACTATTCACAATAGCAAAGACACGAAATAAACTGAGATCCCATCAGTGGTGAACTGGATAAAGAAAATGTGGTACAGATACACCATGGAATGCTATGCATCCATAAAAAGAATGAAATTATGTCCTTTGCAGCAACATGGATGCAGCAAGAGGCTATTATTCTAAGCAAAATAACACAGAAACAGAAAATCAACACATGTTCTCACTTATAAGTGGGATTAAATCTTAGGGTCACACAGATGTAAGCATGGGAACAGTACGCACTGGAGACTCCAAAAGGAAGGGGGGAGAGAGGGGACGAGAGCTGAAAACTGCCTATTGGTTACTATGTTCACTATCTGGGTGATGGGATCAATAGAAGCCCAAACCTCAGCGCAACGCAATAAACCCTTGTAACAAAGCTGAACGTGTACCCCTGAATCCGGTATAAAAATCGAAATGTAAAGAAATTCAGATTTTTACAAAATCAAGAATATTCATAGGAATCATTTTAATTGTTGCTGTTGAGGCTTTTGCAGCAGATATGGTTTAATAACCATATGATTAATAACTGATATGGTTTGGATACTTGTTCCAATTCTCATGTTGAAATGTAATTCCTAACGTGATTGGCGCCTAGTGGGAAGTCTTTGTCATGAGGGTGGATCCCTCATGAATGGCTTGTGCGGTCCTTGCAGTAATGAATGACTTCTCACTCTGTTACTGCAGAATCTGATTGTCTAAAAGAGCCTGGCATCTCTCTCTTACTCTTGCTGTGTGACATGCATGCTCCCATTATTCTTCTGCTTGATTGACTGTAAGCCTCCTGTGGCCTCAGCCGAACCAGATGCCAGCACCATGCTTCATGTACAACCTGCAGAATCAGACCCATTCTTGGCCTATAACGATGTATTTGGTCTTTGGTTTAGGATAAATCAGCAAAATAATCAAGAACAAACAGGGACTAGATTTTTAGTTAGAGAAGTAAGCAGAACAACCTGAGGACAAGTCCCAAATGTGTAACTTAATTGATAATTTTAGGATTTTCCCACTTTACCCTGAATTTTGTTGGGTCACCTCACATTGCACTTTTAGCTAAATGAAGAAATAAGGATGTGACTCCACTCCTTGTCCAAGTTTTAGAAATCTTTCTAAGGTTATATATAAATGATTTAGGGGTTCATCTGTTATTTTGAATTATCTGCCCCAATGATCTCTTACAAAAATGCAGATCATCAATCACAGAGTGAATAAAGGTATTCATGGAAGAGAAGAAAATTAACATTAGTTGTCACTCTGAATAACCTGTAATTGTCTGCTTTACCACAGTCATCATCCATTTCTCTTTAACTACTTGCAGGCTATTTAGTTGGAATTATAATTAAAGACGATAGTGTTTAAATTTACTTGACTGTCACCTGCAGATTTACCCGATTGGGAAATGTGCCGCTATATTGCACCCAAAACAAAAATAAAATAAAATTACACACACACGAACACAGAGGTGTTCGAAAAAAATGCACTATCAACTGGTAATTGGTACATGTTATAGCAAAACCAAAAATATAATACTTTAAATAACATACATCATGTCTAATGTTTTCTTTCTCCCCATTCATCCTCTGGTTGATTGGTGTGTTCATCAGCAATGTGACATCAGCATGGACCTACAAGGGAATTACAGCAATGCATTTTCCCTAGGGCCACCATTTATACTCTAAATTATGAATGCATTATTATGCTGCCACTTTGGTTTTGAAGAGCTTATGTTAATTAAAGGCTAAGAAAGCACACACACAGCACAATTATTTTTAATTAAGATTAAAATAATGCAGTATGTCAATATAGTCCTCAGTGGAAATGATGGCTTAATGTGTCACCTCATTTTCTTGTCTGTGTAATACAGCCATGTCTAATACTTGTTTTTAGTTTCCCACCTTTTAAGGATATAAACCTCAAGGTTACCAAGAGATCAAGTTTATGCCTGAGACATTGCTGTACACAAGCATTTATGGAGTGAATACTTTATACAAAGCACTGAACTTTCTAAAATAGATACAAACATGCATTACAGAAGATTCTATGTTGTTAGGAGCTTGTGTCATGTCTTTAGTGACATCTCAATTTGTTGTTAACATGAAGATGAATAATTTTTGTATAAACTTAAGTAAAATAATAATTGACATAAAGCAAATGAATTGGAACCACATTCTAAAACTATTACATTTGACTGTGATGTTTTTTATAATATGAAACTTTGCAGATTCTTTTCCCTGAAATTTAAAATTGAGAAACTGGAAGTTAAAATTTCACTTTAATGTAAAAGAAAGCACAGCTAATTTCTTCTTTTCTTTTTAAATTTTTACAAAAATGAATACTGCATAATTAAATCAAAATTATTTCTTCAATTTAGAATAACTCAAATTTTCCCATATCTGAAAAGTTTATAAAGAAAAGTTGCTTTTTTGATGTATTTAAGAAATATTGGTATTCCAAAAAACCCCACCGAAACTTACAACTCATGGCATTTCTAGATCATAAACATTTCAATCTTGCTGTTGTGCTGTTACATTTGAGGATTTATTTCTCCATGAAATAAAAGATGTCACAAGTATTTAAATGGCAGTTTCCATGAAAAATAAAACTTTACATTCTATTTTATCAGACAGGAGAAAGCATATTTCACACAGGGATGTGCTTGAGTGACATTTTCTTATCGTGCCGGAAGTACAGACCTGAGAGCTCACAAGAGACCTAACTGTTTAATTTTGTCACACTGGCAACTCAACAGACATTCAAGGCAATGACCACATTCTTCACAACAGGCGAGCAACAGAATCCAGACATAAAGTTTAAAAAAAAAGTAGAATTAAAACCTTTTATTTGTCAGTTTATTTCATTTCAACTGGCAATTTTACAGCTATGCGTGTTTCAGTGGAAAAAGCTCTACTTTTAACATTAGACAGTGTTCCTTCATAGATAACACCAATAAAATCACATAAGAAAAAATGTACAGGGCAGATGAAAAACATAAAATTCAATGGAAGTTGATATTTACCTTATAGAGTATTCATATTATTTAGTGGGACACTTTTGGAAGGTTGCAGCTAACAGTTACGTCAGAACAATAGAAGAAACCTGAACACATTGGGGAAGAATAGGGAATTATATTAATACATACAAGAAAGAGGCACTCTCAATTTTAGTTGGAAACCACCAAAAATGATTTGGAAAAACTTTAAAACCTTCTCAAAACAAATCTAAGTTGCTTTATTCTGTTTTCATTATATGCTAATATATATTAAAATTATTATTTTCATAAATGTTACTAATATTGGAATACATTATACCATATCCAATTTAAAAAGCAGAATAAACAATTTGGTTCTTACTTACTGGATGGAATTGTTTTGTCTGGGTATCCTAGAGTCATATGTCATGGTCTCTTTCCTTACTGACATTCCCTTTAGATCCCAGTTGATTACTTAATATTTCCTAATTTGTATGAGTTATAGAAATATAAAGAGTCTACTATCAGGCAAAGTAGGAGCCCAAATGCTACCATTCTTGACTTTCCTACTCTTTCCTAGCACCTCTGTCTTGTACTCAGATGATACATTTATTGTTTGGCAACATATAAGACTCTTCAATACCGCTTTTTAAAAAGGTGTTAACTCGTAGATACATTCCCATAGCACTGCATAATGATAGGAACTAATAACTAAAAAATGATGTTCAATGATAAATATTATCTTTGCTATATTACAATAAGAAAATAATATGCAGATAATCCTATTTCAAACTGAATGTATCTTTAACTAGAAATATGCCATTTATTTATATTTTTATTTATTTATTTATTTTGAAATGGAGTCCTGCTCTGTCGCCCAGGCTGGAGTACAGTGGCACCATCTTGGCTCACTGCAACCTCTGCCTCCTGGGTTCAAGCCATTCCCCTGCCTCAGCCTTCCGAGTAGTTAGGACAGCAGGCATGCACTATCATGTGGGCCTAATTTTTGTATTTTTAGTAGAGACAGGGTTTCACCATGTTGGGTAGGCTGGTCTCGATCTCCTGACCTCAGGTGATCCTCACACCTCAGCCTCCCAAAGTGGATCACAGGCATGAGCCACCACTCCTGGCCTCAAAATATTCCATTTATAAAGATAAAATGTTTCCTTGCTTATGGATCAAAAAGAAAGGGAACAATTTAACAAAGTAAATCCTCCCAAAACAAATATTTCAATAAGTTAAATAAATAACTCAGGATTTTATTTTAATATTTCCGTTTTTAAAATAGTATATTGGAGCACATACTCATTTCTCAGAAAATAGGAAAATGAGGATTTGTTTTTAAAAATATTTTCTAAAATTAGACTGTAACAAATAATAATTAAATGTTGAACTAGATGAAAAGAGCAATTTTCTTTTCCCAGGGTAGAAGTGTCTCTTTTTCCTTACAGAAAACGTGGAGTTGTACAGAAGAGACTTTTAAGTGACTAGAGGAGTACATGTGTGACCACAGTGGTACATTGCCAGGAACAGATGACGCAAAGTACTCATAATTATGCTTTTCACACAATTTAAATAAACTTTCCAAAATGTTTTGAAATGCAGCTTCAAAAGTTATTTATGTCATATATGCTCACATGATGTGATAACTCCACTTCTTGGCTGTTTATATAGCTATGATTTCATTGGCAAAAAAAAAAAAAAAGAAAAACGAAAGCAATTCATTTCCCATTAAAGATAAGCTATACTTTTATGGAAATAAATTCAACGCAACCAAACTAAACAACTCCCTTAACATTGTCGTTATATATTTTTTTCTATTTTGTCTTATTAAAAAATTTCCAAATCCAAACAAAATGACACAGATTTCTCTCTCAATTGTCATGTATCTACAGGCGTGATTAGTCCATATTCTATCCTTTCACTGCTCTCCCTGACATATAACAAGGGACTTCCATGTATGCTTTGAAAATGAGCAAAATGTCACAATCATCAAACATATTTGTCATGTGTTCAGGGCAACCAAAAGCCTCAGTTTATTTGATGCAGTACATGATTTTGCTAACTTTAAGGTCTGGAGAAAATGCTTTGACTTAACATGACAAATGATAATCTAAGTATTCTGAGAAAAATTCACAACAGGTTAAAAAAAATATTTCTTTTAAATATCTAAAGATGCTCCTTAAAAATAAAAAAAATCTGCACCTGCCTAGATGTGGCCTGTAAGTGGTTTCGTTCTTCTTATTTTTTATTCTGTAGGTATATGGCTTCAAGAATATTTGTACTACATTATTTGTTTCCTCTCAGAACCAAGAATTTATATTTTTCTTTGGAAGAGGTAAATCACATGTAAGTGTTTTAAAGAACTTTAAATGGTAATTTTTCTTGCTAGGTATTTATTGTGAAAAAACCTCAGAAATAGCACTTTATGTGAAATATCAGTAATAAGAGTGGGTCATTTAAACACAGCCAACCTTATTGAGCAGACTATTTAGTGAAAGGAGTACTGGAATTAATTGATTTTTTACAGTTTTGGATTTTGGAATTTTTGTTTTTTTATTTGAGAGAACTTCACTCTGTTGCCCAGACGGGAGTACAGTGGCATAATCATAGCTTCCTGCCGCCTCAAGCTCATGGGCTTAAGCAATCCTTCTGCCTTGGCCTCCCAAATTGCTACTATTACAGGTGTAAGCCACCACACCCAGCCTGATTTTAAAAAATTTACATTGAGTTAAAAACACTTATTTTTTTTTTTGACACATGAAAATTATCTCTATTCTAAAATGGCTCTTAACACTTGTACTATATATAATTCATTGTGCAGCCAACACAGGGGAAAGGGCAATTTGAGTTAAAAGAGAATTTGAGTTCAAGTCTTGAGTCGACACACCTTAGGTGTGTAATCTTGGTTCTACAGCCTAATTCACTGGAGTTCAGTTTCTTCTTGTGTGTAGCAGGAATTGCTATGCCCACTCACAGGATTTCTGCAAGAATTAAATAAGAAAATACAAGCAGAAGAGTCTTGTAAAAAGCAAGGGACTCTAGGAAGGTAATGTTTTACAAAGTTCTCTAATTAACATAATGGACTCATTGAGATAATTGAAGTCATTTCTACTACTGTAGAATTATGATCAGAATAACAATTCAATTTGTACAGGATTTCAGTAATAAATATAAAAAATATTGGGTTTGATTATCTACTGACTCAAGGAAGGCATGGGGCTATATTTGTAAGTAAAACCTGTATATCAGCTTGGTTCATCACTATTGCTTGCTTCTTTCCCCTACATTTTGAGTATATAATCTCTCTCTCTCTCTCTCTCTCTCTCTCTCTCTCTCTCTCTCT
>NW_012121043.1:2947441-2971211 GCF_000951035.1 Colobus angolensis palliatus | reverse complement strand
TTTTTAAAAACATCAAATCTGTAACCTAGATTTTTAAATATAATTAAACATTATCTTGCCAAATACTCAGAATTGGGAAAAAGAAGCTCTTCAACATTAGGGGAAACTAATTTAATTTACATGTGGATTTCTTTCCCTCACCTGACAGTCAAATGAATTTAAGCAAGGTGGAATTTGAGCAAGTAGCCCTCAGGCTTAGTAAGTAAGACCTTTAATGGCCTTGACAAAAGAAAGAGGGGTTCCTCATTATGTGAATACAGAAAAATTTTATTCTTTATTACTTTGAGATAAAATTCTGTCGAAATTATATCCTTACTTATGTACAAAGTATTTTTTTAAAAACTGTTATATTGATGATATTCTGGGTAATATATTTCTAAATACAAAAATAAAGAAGTAAGTGAAATTAAGTTAAATGTTATAGCTATTGTAAAATGGGGTGTGAAAATAGCCGGGGCAAGAGGAACAATATTTTATACTCACTAAAGTGGGGACTGATGGGAAAACTGTATCTTAGAAAAGAACAAGGTCCCATATGTCAGATAGCTTGTATTAGGCATTAAATGCATGGTTCCTGACAGTGTCATGTATTCATTCCCATCACACACACACACACACACACACACAGAGGTTTATTTCTTGGCAAATATTCCTTTGAAAATTCTATTCTTGCAATTGCTGCTGCTTTCTCCCCCTCCTCCTCCTCCTCCACTTCCTCCTCCTCCTCCTCTTCCTCCACTTTCTCCTCCTCCTCCTCCTCCACTTTCTCCTCCTCCTTCTCCTCCACTTCCTCCTCCTCTTCCTCCTTTTCCTTTCTTCTTCTTCAGATGCAGTTTGGGCTCAAGTGATCCTTCCACATCAATCTCCCAAGCAGCTGGGACTACAGGCACACGCCATGCCACCATGTCCGGTATATTTATTTGTTTATTGATTTTTAAATTTCATTTTCTAGAGGTGGGGGTCTTGTTTCACTGCCCAGTATCATTTTGAACTCCTGGCTTCAAGCCATCCTCCCACCTTGGCCTCCAAAGTACTGAGATTATTGGCATGGGCCACTGGGCCCGGCTGTATCTTCTGATACGAAGGGAAAGGACTTGTTGAAATGTAGCTCAGGCAAACAGGGAAGATCAGAATACTTGGAAGCCCAGGCTTTGTGATAGCATTGGCTACCAACCTCGTTCCTATCAAGAATTAAGCTAAGTATTGGGGGAAATGGAAAGAATTGAGGAGAAAGATGCTTGGCATTTCAGAAGAGAGTTTTAGCTCTTAACTCTGAAACCAGACAATTTCCTGTCCTCATGGAGCATTCATTTAATGACACAGAAGAGATGGCCCACTGCGATTTCTAAAAATTGTTATTGAAAGTGCTTACATTCTATGTTCAAAAGTAAAACTTAAGACTTAGGAGGGATATTTTGACCTTACATTCCTTTGGATTTGACATTTTCCACATAAATTCATATATGAGATTCTGGTCTTTTTTTGGCCTTTATTCGTTTTTTATTTTTCTTTTCTTTTTTTTTTTTTTTTTTTTGAGACGGAGTCTCGCTCTGTCACCCAGGCTGGAGTGCAGTGGCCGGATCTCAGCTCACTGCAAGCTCTGCCTCCTGGGTTTACACCATTCTCCTGCCTCAGCCTCCTGAGTAGCTGGGACTACAAGCACCCACCACCTCGCCCGGCTATTTTTTTGCATTTTTTAGTAGAGACGGGGTTTCACCGGGTTAGCCAGGATGGTCTCGATCTCCGTCTCGGCCTCCCAAAGTGCTGGGATTACAGGCTTGAGCCACCGCGCCTGGCCGGCCTTTATTCTTATAGTGTTCAGTAAGGTATCTAGATTCAGACACAATTCTCTTGCCTCCTGAGAGTTTTCAATTATAAAATAACTTTAAAATATACACATTCCAATTGGTCTCCCTATTATACATCTACATCTACAGGGTAATCAAATCTGTTGGAAACCTTTATAATAGAATCCATTGGAAAACATTTGTTATTTTATATTCAATTGCTAGGACACAGTTTGATATTACAAAATAGAGAATGGGAAAGGATAGTATTTCCCTGATAATAGTTAAATTTTTCTGACTATCTAAAATAAGAGCAGAAGTAAAATTTAGATTTCATCTACTTAGTCATTTATGTTGGAGCTGGATTAATTAACAATCTTTTCTCCCAAGCTATTAAAACACATTTTCAATATGGAAATCCAACATATTTATGTAAATATTTATGTAAATATGATTGTAACAGACTTTCAGTTTGAATTCTGTAATGTATTCCCATTATTAGCCAAAATGTTTCTATTTCTATTGTTCCCCCCTAAAATTGCCTATAAAAATGTAAACCTTTGCAATATAAGTTACATACACCATAAAATTAAAGTGGTATTCCTTTTTATGATAATACTTAGAGATGAAAGAATAATGTTTTCAAGAAATTATTTTCTGAAGATAGCAGTTTAATGTCTACATCATTTAAATACTTTGCAATATAAAATATTATAAATTGTATGTTTCACTGAGGAGCAAATGAGTTTTACTTGAAATGAGAATAAGTTCCCTGCTGTGACCTCAACATCATCATTTTCTCCTCTGCTACTCGGTTCTTAACTCAGCAGCAACAAATAAGAACAAGTTTTGAAGGTCATTATTAACTTTAAGTATGAACTGTACTGAATGTAAAATCCTGATCCTGATGCTAACAGAGCCTTTGAATTTTGAAACAGTACATTATAAGGTTTTGTATTACCACATACTCATCATCTTTTTTTCCATAAAAATCACCAAATTTCTAATGAATTACTCATGGGCACAGAATTAGATGTGCCTCCTGGGGTAAAATCTTTTATTTCTTCTTCTTATAATGACTCTTAGAGAAGGAAAAATAAATAAAGCAGAGAATGTCTTAATTTACAAATTTTATTCCATGCGATAAATAGTTACTTTTCATGTTAGTAAAATATAATTATGTTGACAAGAGTGTAGATTTTAAGCAATTGACTATGACTTTGCTGATGCTAATTTGAATTCTGGGGGCTCAATACGTAGATTATGTTGCTACCTGACATTGCTCAAATAACTGTGACAGACTGTGCATGCAGGGTGTCGATGAGTTTGATTTATTCCTATAGATATTGTTACTTTTTTCCGGTTTTCAATCACCCGCTGGTACTATTTAAGGAATAATTTGAAGCCTATGTCTGAATATGTGTAGTGAACCATGAAGGAATGGAAGTTAACAATGCTTTGAGATGATTTTCAAAGATGAATTTTTAAAGAGAGGCAAATCTAAAGTGTTAGAGGGTCAGAATATCTTTTCTTGATAGTGAACAGCAATTTGTCTTCAAAATATGGAACAACAGTTCTAATTTTTAAATACGTCACATGTAGGAATTTATAGTGGTGAAAAAAAGGTACCTACTAGATACCTGTCTGATTCCTTCTTGTGTACCTAAACTTGTGATGGAACTCAGATTCTCACTAAACATGTACTGAATATTGAAGCATATTTTATTAATTGAGTATAAAAACATGATTTATTATTTTCATGTTGCATCTTTTATTGTCATTATGTTAAAAACAGACTCTACACCACATTGTTTTGCTTTGTTTTCACTCTTTACATGCTGCTATTTTGACAGGAGTTTGTGGTTGTTTAAAGCCATAAAACCATTGTTGTGCTACACTGACAAATTGCATGAAGGACAATGAATGCCTGTCTCCATAAGACATGAGTCAAAAATCCAAACTCTATCATATGACTATAAAGTATGTTAAATTTGTGTTTACAAAAATGATTTGATAAAGAATCAGTGAGGTCAATATGATTTGATAAAGAATCAATGAGGTCAATAAAGGAATTAAGGATAAAGAATATCAAAGTAATTTATAATAGTTTCAGTTTTAAGTTCTACAATTAAACTCACTGTTCTTATGCTGATAGGATCTGTGATGGTAAGAAAGCAGGAATATCGTTTAAAAGGCTTTGTTGTGAGAAAGCGACATTTGATTTGAATGGATGAAGTAGAAGTTAAGGAGAAAAATTGTGATAGGCAAATATCTGGCCCCCTAAACTAGAGTAACTTTGTTAATATGAATGTAGCTGTTGGCTCTACATAAAATACAAATTTAATTCAAAACATGAAAGGTTGTATAGATTCATTTTTGCCACATTTCCATTGAAGTACATACTGTTAAAGGTTTACATAATTCTAAGAAATTCATATCTATTGTGCCTTGTATAAAAAGATAAAGTATTTCAATTGAGGGAAAGGGTTACTCCTGTGTTAATACGGAGCATAAGCAGCACAAAACCCCAGAAAGTTTCAATGCTGACATCATTGCCCCTTTGGGATCACTGCGAGGTGGACAATAATATCTAAGAATTCATTCAAAGGGTATTGCTCAAGCATCTCCTGGAGAAAAGTTTGTAGCCTGGAACCTTTGTTACAATAAAGTTTTAAGTCCAAAGGGAAAATCTATACTTGATATACACATGGGATATACTTCCAGGCTACTTTAGAAAATTGAAGAGGAAATGTGGATATTTTCTGAGCAGACATTTTAATGGAAGGAAGGAAAAAAACCTCAGAACATTGAATAGCTTAAAAGCAAAAATAGTAGGACCTAATAGTAAGAAGGTCAAAAAATTTAGTAACTCAATTCTTAGAAAATTATAGGCCTTCGAGTTTTTTGAGACAAAAATTGCGAGAAGATAATAATAACTCCCGTTAATGAGTTATAAAATAGTAATTCAAAAAGACCTTTAAAAGTAACAATATGAATTATTTATAAATAAGAATAACAGTAGCTTCAAAAATTCAACAATACATAACATCAAATATATTTTACTCTATTATATATGTATCTGGATAGGATATATGGCATTAGATATGTTCCTAAAATGTATATCATATATATATATAAAACATATATATAACTTGACTACATAAATACTATACTAATTACATACATATTTGCCAGTGAAACATAATAACGTGTACATATACAATTGGAAATGTTATATAATGTGTATCTGTATCTGAAGCACCGAAAATATGTACATCAGTTAAATAAAATTAAGTCAATTCTCAAAGTTCAATAAACTCTTTGAACATATAACATAAGAATCAAAAATTATTTGTTAATATAATACATACACATACATATATATGTAAATGTATTTAAAATTTCACAAGAAATGATAACTATATTTACACTAATTTATAAATCATCATGCACAATAAAGTTCCCCAAATTCAATATATACAAAATCTTAAAACTTACCAGGTAACATTGTTTAATGAATACAGAGTTTCTATTTAGGATGACAAATTTTGGAAATAAATATTGTGATGATGGACAAATTCTAAACATATTTAATGCCACTGAATTTTGCACTTACTTTTAAAATGGTACATTTTATAATATGTGTATTTTACCAAAATTAAATAAAAATTTAACATGACTCAAAAAACCTATACTATACTATTTGATATCTTGGACAAATTATATTTTGAGAAATGTAGAAAGGGCAATTTTATAGGTGTTTTTTAGTCAAGATTGAATATGTTTGTGTTCAGATTCTAAGAGTGAAATCAAAGGATTGATTTAATAACCATTTATAATTTTGTCAAATATATATTCATAAAATGCTTTGAAAAAGCTTGCTACAACATACGTAGCGTATTGTTTTCTTAATACATCAACTATTATTTTAAAATAAAATGTTACTGTTTAAACATCAAAATTAAATATTTCCACTTTCATTACTCTTTTACTCAAATTATATATATTTTTCAAGGAAAAAAAATCTGTAGAATATGAAAGTTAGAAATGCACTCTGTAGTTTAAAATGTGCTTCACATAATAATACCTGATGCATATTAACCTAAGGAGGTGTTCTGTCAACATGAACCATCAATAGAAATGCATTAAGTTATCTTTGAAAATATCAAACTAAACACCACACCTAACATGTTTAAATAGATCTTTACATAAATTCCTCACAGTTGCAGTTTGCCTTGTTCAGTCACAAGTTCAGCACAGGAATAGACTTAGCAAAAATAGAATTAGCCATCACAAGCGAGAGTAGTAAGTCAAGGAGATTACTTGGTAACTCAAGGCCTTTAAAATCAATTGAAGAGAAGAGAAACTAAAAAATGGTTTTAACTATTTCATTATTTCTTAACGTCTCTGACAAACTCTCAAAAACTCTCATAGAATATTCAGATGTCTAGAAATACAACTGTCACCAAAATAAACCCAAACTGTTTTATTAAATATAGAACTTGAAACTTTAGTTGATTGCTGTTTTTGCATCTGGAATAAAGGTCATGCCAGAGTAGCAGAACTCCTGGTAGCAGGCCCGTGAAAAATTTCCCATATCCAGAGACATGTTACAGATTCAGTAAATCAGCATTATGGAATAATAAACATGCACTAGGAATAAAGGCAAATTTAGAATTTCGGGAAACATTTTCAATAACTAAGTATTTTTTTCTTAACATGTATTATTATAATGAGTCAAATTCTTATGAACGCTTCCTCCTTTTACACTTGTGACATATGAAATTGCCCAGTAGGAAGGAGAACAGCATATGCTGTCCCATTGATCTCTGTTTATTATTTTGTATTTTCAATTCTTTCTGGCGTCTTCTGAAGTACAACTTTCTTCCCAACTCATAAAGAACACTAAGAACATCAATAGAGTGTTCATCAGGGTATTTATGTTTTAAGAGTAAGAAAGAAAGAAAAAAAAAAAAAAACCAAGAATGAAGTTCTTTTGAATATCTGAAAAAAAAAAAAGTTTCACTTTGATTGGTAACTTGTGCTGACAGAAATCCTAGCACAAGAATTTAAAAATGCTTGAAAGAATTTGACAGTATGCTAGGGGATATTAAATGTTTTTTTTCTCTAAAATCTCAGTGGTAATTCTCTTCATTATTATAGTGCCATACCTCCTCACCCCCAATCCCTCACCCCGTGTTTATGGATGGGAATCACAAAAGCTTTACCATGTTGGAAATAAATCAAAATGCCCTCTCTGACTTGTTAATGAAATCATTCCAGCTTTTCTGTTCACCACGGTAATAGTCATGCTGTTAGCAGATTGTGTCCAACTAAGAAAGTTACTCATTTAAATAAGAATCTATTCACTCTGCAGCGTTTGTGGAAGAGGCTTAAGCAATATGAATAAAAATAATTACTTGTCTGTCAACATGAGAGCACTTTCCTAGATCATTGGTGATAAATTAACTCTTTTAATACAGACTTTGACTTATTTTGATCACACATATAAATATGAAACACTGTTGATTGATTGTGATACAACACACACATATATATATATATATATCCTATATATAATTTGTGTATGTGCTGTGTATGTGGGTGTATAATGGTCATTACAAAGATTAATGTATTATCATTGCAACTAAAAGTAAATATGTACTAAACTGCTCATTGAAAACACTGTTATGTTTATTCTGTTTTGCTATTTCCTTTTGTATGCACATAGAGACCTTAGATTATAAAGATGAAAGATGAACCAAGTTCAGACTTCAAATGTGCTGAGAGAGAAAACATTTAATGCTTATGCTTTCTGAGAAAAATGTATTCTTATCAAAAATAAAGCAAAGGATTATTTATATAAATATTCTTAGGAAAGAATTTTAAAGATAACCCAAATGAAATGAGATATTAAAGTTTTATAGATTTTTTATTTTCTATTTTTGTGTTACTCTGCCCTAAAACAATTGCTGTCCTAAAATACTGCAATTCTATATATTGTTCATCATATAACTGAAAACATTGAAATGAGCAACATATTGTCTGCCTGTGTCATTATCCCTCTCCTTAAAGACAAAATGATTGGGTCATGAGATTCTGCACAAGAAGTAATATATGATATATGCTATGGAGAGTGGTTAACAGGTCAGTATACTCAAAGGTTATGGCCAGACATAAAAATAGCAAATCCTTCATAATATTTATAATGGGACAGGTACTATTCTAAGTTGCTACAGACATCAGCTCATTTAGTCATCTCAACAACCCCCTAGAGTTAGGACTATTATTCTGCCCTTTTTACTAATGAAACGCCTGAGTCACGCAAATATGAGGCAAGGCACTTATGTGCGGCACCTGGTAACTTGCTCACAGCCACAAATTAGAAATAGTGGAGTCTGAACATGAAGCTACATAATCCTTGCTCTTAACCACCTCATTACATTGTCTTTTAAAATTGATTTTTGAATATAATATTTATAATGAAAACAATATGGTTGATAAACCAAACAATTTATGGAATTTCTGGAAAATCTAAATTGATAATGGAGAAATGAGTAAAATTTATTTAATTAAGCTTATTTTGTAAAAAACGCAGTCAAAATTGTCAGATCACAGTGATATAGACAATGATTTGAATAATATATCTCCCTATTTATGTCTGCAGTTTACATACTGTTTGGTTGCCTCCATTATCAAATCAGTAAAACTACCTTTAGCTCAAAGCCATATCCTTCAATTAGAAATAACTTTTAAAGTTATACGGCCTATGTAGAGTTTCAAAAAATAGTATAAAATATATAAACATCACCTAATATTATACCCCTTCACCACCAGAAAGTTACGTAGTAAATCAAACATAGGAAGATTCCAAATCAAATAGCCAGACAAATAGTTAAATTTTTGTTTACATTCCAAATTCAATTAGACTTCTATAAGAAATTTGGGAATTTGAAGTAAAATAGAACATATCATTTTCTCCCAAAGCTTAGGAGTCAAGGTTCCCAGCAAAGTATTCTTAAGTGAGTTACTGCCTAATAATGTACCACTTAGCTAAATAATTAGGGCAGATCTGTTATAAAGATAGCTCTGACAAGTCTTTCTTTTAGGGTAAATTACTAGTTAGAAAGTACCATTTCCTACAAATGACACCAAAGATTTGATCCAAGAGAGAAGTGGTGGAGATGCATTGAAGTGTCATGAAATTACATAGGTTTTGGGAGGAGACTAATCTGAATCTGAATCTCCTGCTCCAGTACTCTCTTGCTATGTGATCTAACAAAGGTCTTTTAATCCTTTTGAACCTATTATTTCTCTCATCTTAACAATCAGAAAGAGGAAATATTATCTTTAAAGGCTGTTGTAAGGATTTTATGTAATACAATTATATGGAGCAGTTAACATAGCTTGGTATATATCATAGGCACTGAAAGTGGCTTAGTTTCCATTTATCACACCCCTTAAATAGAATTTCTTCTGATGTTGGTACACTAAATGGGAGTTTCTCCAACAAATAGTTATATTTTCATACTTTGTGAGTATTATATCTATTGTAAAGGTACCTATTGTATTGTACCCTGCTACTCGGGAGGTTGAGGCAGGAGGATTGCAGGAGCTGGACACAAGCTTGAGCAACATTCCTATCTCTAAAACATAAAAATAAATAATAAAAATTTAGCGAGGCATGGTGTTGCACGCCTGTAGTTCCAGCTACTCAGGAGGCTGAGGCTGGAGGATCCCTTGAGCCCAGAAGGTTGAGGCTGCAGTTAGTTATCATCACAGAAACATGCTCAGCCTGGGTTGTAGAGAGAGACCCTGTCTCAAGACAATAAAATAAAATAAAATAAAAACTTCATAACTTACAGAAGTCGTCAAAAGAGTGATAAATGTTTAAAACACATGGCATACAGCATGCCACATTGGAAGTGTTTCATAGCTTCAGTAATACCAATATACTATTTCCTATTGCTGATTTCCCTTTAACAATATCCAAAGCCTCTCTTTATTCTATCTCCTGACTGCCTACCACGCCGCTTCGCTAGGTCTAAAATTCATCGGTTTTCAATGTAATTTCAAGGCATTAAGAAAATGAAAGCATTTCCCTTCAATAAAATATTATAGGACTCATCCCTTATTAAACCTGTTTCTGCAATAATTAAATTTCCTAGGTTGCTTCTTACCTTAGGAAACGGATAAGTTTCCATTTTTTATTTTATTTTCTGGTCAGTTTTTCCAACCAATTGTGAAAATGAAAGGAAGTGTCAAATCTCATTGCCACGTGATCCAACAAAACATCTTTACCACTCAAAAACATCTCGTTCACTCATTATATACCGTACTCATGTTTTCAGAGGCACTATACAGACAGAGAACTCGAATATTTAAAAACAAAATCATTAATAATGCCGCTTGTTTTTCCATATCAGGGAAGCAACAAGAGTTTCATGGTGCTTTGCACTTTGTTGTTGCAACTGTCACTTTTGAAATTTTGAGTTTTTCAGTATCATTACAAGTATTTTGCAGGCCGGGCGCGGTGGCTCACGCCTGTAATCCTAGCACTTTGGGAGGCTGAGGCGGGCGAATCATGAGGTCAGGAGATCCAGACCATCCTGGCTAACCCGGTGAAACCCCTTCTCTACTGAAAATACAAAAAATTAGCCGGGCGAGGTGGCGGCGCCTGTGGTCCCAGCTACTCGGGAGGCTGAGGCAGGAGAATGGCGGGAACCCGGGAGGCGGAGCTTGCAGTGAGCAGAGATCACGCCACTCACTCCAGCCTGGGCCACACAGGGAGACTCCAGCTCAAAATAAATAAATAAATAAACAAATAAATTTTGCATTTATTCAATAGATTTCAAACTAGAGAACTTTAGATGATATTGAACTCTTGCATTTGGACTGCTTTTGCTGTGGAAAAGCCTTATCGAAGGCATAAAAATTACGTAAATAACTGATATACGTAACGTTTAGATGTCCATGAAATGATTCTAAACTAAAAATACTTTGAAGAGCTTCATTTTAAATTATATTATTTTAAAAGACATTAAAAGCTTATTATAAAACTCATGTTAGGGTTCAGTAAAAATTTTTTTTAAAACTCTTATTTCAAAGTATATTTTGCTAATAGTGAGTTTCCAACAGTATGTTTTAAATAAATAGATCTTTAAATAGCTCAGAATTTTAGTGTTTTACTGAAAACCTCCACTGGTGTTATTTACATGCCAGTTTATCAGGAGTCAGATGGAGTTTCTGATAAATTATACAGGGGTCAGACTATCTGACTTGTTGGTTGTACATAGACCAGAGTTCTTTCATCATCCCTACAGAAGATGAGAGGAAAATACAATGCAATATCTAGATTGTGCAAACAAGATCATTAAAAGAACCGTTACAGACATACATACCCCATAGAAAAATGTCAACTTAACTAAATCACTCTATCTCATCCTAATGTTTTGCTGTTAGTGTAACATTTAACACTGTACAGTGGTATCTCGATCCTTCATTTTCTTTTGCTTTGGCTGTCTCTCCTAAAATGTAAGCTGTACGAGAATAGGGAAAATAAAAATAATACATAAGGGAAAAGATGATCTAGTCTACTTTTCCATCATCTATGAAAAGTGCTGTATGTATTCTGAAGTACCTTTTGTAATATTTCTCACTACTTAATTCTACTTCTAAGAATTTTGACATATTTATATTTTTTTCATATTCATCTTCTTAAGTCTCTCTCCTTCCTGGATATGTAAGAATTTTGACAAGCCAAGTGTTGAGGTAAAGAACTATACATAGAAAATTTTCTATGAACAACTAATACTTGTGTGTGTGTGTGTGTGTGTGTGTGTGTGTAAGGAGACCAGTTAACCATTAACAAGCAAACTTTTAAATTTTTTGAGTCATTAAGAGAAAAGAAGCAGATGGTTTTTTTGACAGTGTGGTATTCTTGCCTCTTGAGGTTTGGGAAACACGTACTTAATGGTCATGCCTTCAGGCAAAAGTCTTAACTAATCAAGTTACTAATCTGCTGCCCAATGTAACATGCTGCAAACCACGTCAGCTGAAAACACAGTGTCCTTAAAGAGCATTTCTATATAGTCATTTTGGATGCTGCAGTAGAGAGATGATTATATGTCAGACCATTGTGACTGCCCAGAAAACAGATCTGTGTGTATTTTTAAAATCTTTGCTAGTACAAAAGTATATTGCAACTCTTAAGGTCTTATTGGTACGTTTAAAGATAGAAGGTAGGAAGATACATTAATGACACATAGATAAAACTAGCCTGGTGTGTTTTTCAAGGATACAGAGATTAGAAATAGATTCTGCTCCTTCTGTGGATCTAAAGTATTTTGGAAGCATGCATTAAAAATAATAGTCTACTCTTTGTTTTGCAACTTTTTTTTTTTTTTTTTTTGAGACGGAGTCTCGCTCTGTCGCCCGGGCTGGAGTGCAATGGCCGGATCTCAGCTCACTGCAAGCTCCGCCTCCCGGGTTCCCGCCATTCTCCTGCCTCAGCCTCCCGAGTAGCTGGGACCACAGGCGCCGCCACCTCGCCCGGCTAGTTTTTTGTATTTTTTAGTAGAGACGGGGTTTCACCAGGTTAGCCAGGATGGTCTCGATCTCCTGACCTCGTGATCCGCCCGTCTCGGCCTCCCAAAGTGCTGGGATTACAGGCTGGAGCCACCGCGCCCGGCCTGCAACTAATTCTTAAAAATGAAGGGATAGACTTTTAACAGGTTGAGTGATTTCCAGAATTTGCTCTTCTCTGCTATCTTTGTAGTGCATGGGCAGATCGTTGACCTTGGACTGCAATAGGTAATGTGCACAGGACAGGAAAAAACTCATAAAAGATTGAATTAGAAACAAAATAGAGGCTGAATGTATTCATCTTCCCTCTGCAATTGGATATTTCTACATTCTTCTTTGCCACTCTGCTACATTTATTTCTAAAGAATATCATTTTTAAAATGGAGAAATATTTTCCTCAATATGTGTATTGTTTAAAAAGACATGGGGTGCTAAACTCCAACATTTAGAGTTTAATACAGGGAAAGTATTTATATGCAACTGTATAGCTAGAAGACAGGTTCAACTTGTGCTACGTGTCTCTTCCCCAATTTATAAAGATGAATGAAGAAGCTCTCTTTTTATAAGAGTTATCGAAACTTTGTATGTCAAAATATCTATACAACTTTGCCCGATGGATCAATTTATTTTTCAGTTTGTCAGGTCTCTTGAGGCAAATCACTTTTTGGTAAAAACAGACATCTCAATAGATTGGCGAATCATTTGAAGTAGTGTTTAATTAGATCGAAACATAGACAACCTGCAGACAATTTTTCTTCAATGATTCATTAGTTTGTCTTATTTAGATGATAGGCAGGAATTCCATTTTCTGCTATTTTTTCTTCGTTTTTAAGTACTTGTGTGCAATTAATATGAGACATTTCAATCTGAATATTTTGAGCATTTCTAGATCGGCAAAATAATAAAGTATATCAATTGATTTTAATTAAGATAATGAAATGATAATAATTCGTTTAGAAACATAAATGTCTAGGAACAGTGCCGGATCTTAAAATTTCCTTCATAAATGTAGATTTCCATTCATCTTAGATATTAAATTTTGTTTTTGCTCTCTGAGCATTTTAAATTGCTGGATAAATATAATGTATTGTTTTAAAATATTTATAAACAATTTGGTGAGACTGTCTTTATTTATAGATTAATTTAGTATTAATTAATCAATATCAGATGCCTTGTTATAAAAGATTAATGATAGTTTAATAGAAACTTATTTTAGACACATAAGTAATGACTACATTATAAGAATCATCCTAAGTCAAATAAATGGGTCACCAAAAATGTAAAGAGAATATGAAAAAAAATGAGTGTTTCCAAATTTATTCCCTTAAATGACAAATAAATA
Source organism: Colobus angolensis palliatus (assembly GCF_000951035.1). NCBI lineage: Eukaryota > Metazoa > Chordata > Mammalia > Primates > Cercopithecidae > Colobus > Colobus angolensis. The sequence continues at coordinate 2,957,498 of NW_012121043.1, read as the reverse complement.
AATTATATTCCCACAATGATCATTTTCATTCAATATTTTTGTAGGAATGAATTATCTTATTGTTGGGCACACAGCTCAGCCAACATCTTACACTTACTGGGAAAGTCACAGAGCTGGATTGGACAGATTGGAGGCCAGGCCCACACTGGCCAGATGTACACACCTGTATCTTCCTATCACAGTTAGAGTGAGGCAAGCCTCAGCTGGTAAGGTCGGAGTCCCTCAATTATCTAATTTGTATGAATTTTACACTCACGATTCCAACATTAAAGTCATGTAAAAATAACCTGAACATTTGTCTAATCTATATATTGCCACGAAACACCAGAAATCAAACTCCACGGGAGGAAAAAACTGTCCTATGCATTTAACCACCACCTCCCTGGTCTGCTTTGTTATGCTTTCCAAGAAAAATTATTTTCTTAATCTCAAGGTAGATCTGAGACTGTCATGGCTGTGCCAGTAGTGTGTTACTGTGATTTCACTCAGAGTGATGTCTATAAAATCTCTCCTTGAGATTCGAGGATGCTGAGTCTGTAGTTTATGGACAGTAGCAACACATGGAGCACCTTTGTTGGCCAGGAAGGAGGTGACCACTTACGGCCATGGCACATAGAAGCTCAGTCATTTTACAATGATAATAATATATAACACAAATTAAATCCTTAAAATTTGTCAGCACCATGTTAAGTGTTTACACATACCCAGTCATTCAGTTTGCATAACAGCCCTCTAAGTGGATATCATCACACACACACACACACTCACACACACTCACACACTCAAGATTTTAAATATTCTGGCTCTAGATAATTAATGATATAAATCATGTTTCAAACATGTAATTTGAGGTAAATAACTGAAATATTCTTAGGAGTGTTTTAATCACTCATTTAGGTGATAATATGCTTAATTGTATGTGTCAACTTGGCTGCACCATGGGCCTCAGCTATTTGGTCTCGTATTATTCTGGATGTTTCTGTGGAGGTGTTTTTTGGATGAAATTAACATTTCAATAGGTAGACTTGAAGGAAAGCAGATTACCTTCCATAATGGGTATGATGTGGGTCAGCCTCATAGAGTCAGGTGGTCTCAACAGAACAAAGAATTAAGACAAAGACTGGCCTCCTGTCAGTAAGAAGGACTTCTCCCAACAGACTCTCTTCAGACTCCAACTTGAATGCTTCCCTAGGTCTCTAGCGTACTCTGCAGTTTACCTTTTCCAACCATCCTCAATCCCATGAGCCAGTCAATCCCTTAAAATAAATCCCTCACTACACACACACAAACACAACATAAACACACACAAGACACACACACATACACACACATCCTGTTGGTTCTGCTTTTCTGGAGATCCCTAACTAGTACAAATATTGAGGATATAATTGTAATAATTTTTAGTATTATATGTTATCATTTAAGAAGTTTTTCATTACTTGCATGAGTAAAACTTCACTTAATCTTTGCAACAATATTTAGGGAATGCAAGAAAGAGAATATATTTAATCATACATTATAAACAAGGAAACTGTAGCTAAGAAAGGATACATAAAATATATGCATTCACAAGTTAACAAGAGGTATTGCTGGATTTGACTTTAGGTTTTGTGACTACAGGTGTATGCAGTATATTTTCAACATATGAACCTACAATAGTAACACAATTATTTGCTTAAGATGAAATATTCTTTTGAATATAAAAATCGGTATAAATTATAACACAAAAGTGCTTCACTACCTTCCTTTCACAGGTTAAATAATGCAGTTGCTGTTATTTGTTAGCCAGGCTCAAGACTTTTTCTAGTTCTTCCAACATTTCAGGATTCAGGAGTGAAGACAGGGTAAACCTGATGACCTCAATGTCATTTGTCTGAATGTATTTCCTTGATGTTGAACATGGAGGAATTTCCAAAGCAAAGCGCTTCCAGAAACATCTCTTTGTAACGCTTTCTTAACTGTGATTTCCTAATCACTATGCAGACGATTTCACTGCCTAATTAAAGGACTGGTGCAGTGATGAAGATAAAGAATACAGAGCAGGGCCGCAAGCTAATCTACAAGCAAAACACAGGAGCTACTTGTCAAGAGTAAGGGCATATTTTATCGACAGCTGTGTCCAATAAGAATGAGTTATGCAGTAAATATTTAATATTAATGTATTTCTGCTATGATTGTTACCTCCTTCCTTATCTCTCACTGTGCTCAGTAAAATAATTCATATAGTTATTCATTTCAATGAATTCCATTTTAAATGGCAGAATTTTGGAAGAATAATATTCATTTTCAATGGAAAGTAACACATTGTAGTAACTGGCAATTTAAATTCAAGGAAATAAATGTGTAGGTAATGAAGTTAACTGTTCTGTTTATTGGTTACATTTTGTTTTGCATGTAAGAACTATATATCATATTCATTACATGTATATGATAGAGAAAATTGACATAATTGTTATAATTGTGTAAGAAACTGATGGCTCAACATGCAAATGGAAATTTAGCAGTAGTTTACAAAGGGATTACACATATTATGATATTAATAGAACAGAAGGCTACATTTTAAAGCCAGTTACTCTATCACTCCTAGCTCAGTAACATTGTCAATTACTAATTTTCCATCTATTAGAGAGAGAGAGAGAGAGAAAATGAGTGACAATAATAGGCTCTACCATGTGTAGTTTTAGTGAGTAGAAATAAGATGTATACAGAGCCAATGGAGCATACTAGGCTTTCAAGTAATGCTGTTCAGCTCTCCCGTTATGGATAACATGATACCAGCTTCAAATTATCCAAGCCAAAGGAGAATAACAGTTATCATTTTAAACATATTGCTGAAATTTATCATCCAAATTTTCACATTTAGATTTATAATTTCAACAAAAATATGCTGTATTTCTAGTATTACCCAAAATGTCATAATAAATAATATATGAGAACACAGAGTACAAATGTATATATCTTCATCTAAATCTACATATAAATTTATCTATCTATATATCCCTCTGTGTGTGTGTGTGTATGAATAACATAATTTATACTTTTCCCTCAAAGAAAGTAAATTTTTTTTAATTTGGCAAAAATTAAAAATAAAATATTTTAACATTCAACTAAATGACCTAGATCAACAAACAATTGAAAAATATAAACTATGTTAATGATATTAAGTAAAAGAAAAATTTTTGAGAAGTAGCAGAAGGCTGTGGTGTACAAATGTATTATTAAAAATAAATTATTCCATTAAAATATGTCCCCAGAAGAAATAAGAGAAAAGTTGGGAATACTTTAGATAGACTTCAAGCTTCTTTCATCAAGTTCTGTTTCAAGGTTCTCTTTACTAAACTTTTACTACACTTACTAAGAGTCTTACTACACTTACATAGAGATTGAACACATTTAATTTGAATTTGGACTTCCTTAGATCCCTAAACTAGGGATAATATATAAAGAATAGAATGGGCCGGGCGCGGTGGCTCAAGCCTGGAATCCCAGCACTTTGGGAGGCCGAGACGGGCGGATCACAAGGTCAGGAGATCGAGACCATCCTGGCTAACCTGGTGAAACCCCGTCTCTACTAAAAAATACAAAAAAAAACTAGCCGGGCAAGGTGGCGGCGCCTGTAGTCCCAGCTACTCGGGAGGCTGAGGCAGGAGAATGGCGGGAACCCGGGAGGAGGAGCTTGCAGTGAGCTGAGATCCGGCCACTGCACTCCAGCCCGGGGGGCAGAGCGAGACTCCGTCTAAAAAAAAAAAAAAAAAAAGAATAGAATGGCTGGTTTTATAGGATTGAGAGTTACTTGTAGGTACAAATGTATGTTGATCTTTAAAATATAGATATTACAATAATTTTAACAAAAATATCGAATTTTATATTTTTCCACTGTCAGTTATATTTTGTCTCTGTAAGCTGTATAACAAACTTACATGTACCCAGGAACTTAATGTATAATAAAATAAAATAAAATAAAAACGCTAAAAATATAACCAGGAAAAACAAACACGGGTAGATTTTTTTCTTAAATTAACTATGGAAATTTGTTCAAGTTTCTTTGTTAACCAGAAGATGAAAAGTCTTAGGAAAATCTTACTTTAAAAAACTCCAGCACCCTGATGATTCGAGCAGTTTGATACCCCACGTGCTGCCGTTTATTTTGGGTCTCTGGCACAGATTGCTTATGGTCCCCCTCCAGTTGGTTTCCTCTGTCTTTTCACTAATATAATTGTAACAAGGCAGATGGTTGTCAGCTTCCCTTGAAGTTGGTTGTTATTAAGTTTGTGTTCATAGAATTGAGCAGAAGTGAAGGATATCACTTCTAGTCCGGGTGGGACTTAACACTTTCATCTTGTTTTCTTCCAAGCTCTTCTCTACTTCCTGGAAGCTGGAACAATGGATGAACCAAATCTGAACCCAGTGGAGAAGAAGGCAATATTCTGGAATATGGCAGAGGGACAAGATAGATGAAACCTGGACCCTGAGTGATGATGTGAAACTGAGCCACCCCTACATCTTGGAGTCCTCACTTTTAGGCTATTTTAAGACAGACATAGAAATCCAAGGGCTTTAAAACAGTATATTTTGAAATGTCCTTGTTAGAGCAGCTTTAGTTTGTTTCCTACGTGATACAGGCATCCATAGAATATCATGAGTAAAATACCATGAGTAAAACGATAAATTTGCAGCATACAGCTGTGGAATTCTCCTGTGTTTTCAAGTTATTATTATTATTATTATTTTGAGACGGAGTCTCGCTCTGTCGCCCAGGCTGGAGTGCAGTGATCGGATCTCAGCTCACTGCAAGCTCCGCCTCCCGGGTTTCTCCTGCCTCAGCCTCCCGAATAGCTGGGACCACAGGCGCCGCCACCTCGCCCGGCTAGTTTTTTGTATTTTTTAGTAGAGACGGGGTTTCACTGTGTTAGCCAGGATGGTCTCGATCTTCTGACCTCATGATCCGCCCATCTCGGCCTCCCAAAGTGCTGGGATTACAGGCTTGAGCCACCGCGCCCGGCCTCAAGTTATTTTAAATATATCACAAAATAAAATATATTGTTTCCAGTTAATTTGTTATGCCAATATTTTAAACATTAAACTTTTTCTAAGGGTGGAACATATGCAGTTTAATTTTGAGAGATAAATGAGAAAGCTAGAAATGAAGCAACTTTCCTTTAAGTTATGCCCTTTATGTCTGACTTTCTTGGTTTTTACATCAAATAGTTTCCCTGTTTGTGCCACTCTAGCTGTCTCTCAATGTAAAATCTAGCAACACATTCTTTAAATAGTTGAATGATAAATTTTAAGGTTATAAATAACCTTGGAGAATATTTTTGTTGTATATAATTAATTGCTAAAATTTTCTTTTATCTCTCTAAAAAAAAAAATCATGTAGTCAATCGTTGATCATTTCCAGAATTGGGAGGATTGCCCATTCATGTAGTTTTTCATTTTACACTATTGAACTCTCACAAAGTCTTCCCTAAATTGGACTCTAATAAAACCCCACATAATTCCTTTCTGCATTCTTTTCTTGTTTTCCTTTTCTACTAAATCACAAAGATCTACTATATTTCAGCACATAGACTTAAGTGTCTTTAAGTTTTTGAAAGTTATCCCAACATCCTGCCTTTTTACCTTTATTCCCAGGACACATATTTCAGACCACATGGCCCTTGCTTGCTAACTCCTTATATGAATTTTCATCACCACCTTATGATGCATATACTCTTGGCATTGTTATTTGATTATAAGAATATAAACACTATTTGTGTCCATAACAAGTTTTGTGAGTTCTTCAAAAGCACTGTTAGATAATAATATGCATCATTCTTCTGAGATTCTGCAATCCAAACTATTGAGTCTGTTTATTGGATGCCTGAAGGTAAATCAAATATAAATAGACATTATTAAATCCAAGAGAAATTTGAATTAAACCATTCTCCAGTATTAAGGATTGAGCATCTCGCCTGAATTCCTACCCCGCTTCTCTCCAACATCATCTCCCCTTCCAAAAATGCTATTTTCCTGGCTTGTCATGCTCCATCACTCCCAGGACCCAACACATCAGGAAACAAATTAGAGTATCTCTATTTGTCCTTCCTAATAATACTCAACGGGCACCTTCCATGTGCCAGATAGTTGTAGGCACCTGCAATACTTTTGTGAATAAACTGGCTGTGTTAACACTTGGAGTTAACATATTAGAGTCAATTTTAGGCTACTTGGAAGGACAGGTCAATGGTGATAATGCATAATACCCCACAACTTCTCTCTCATCAAGCCCTTCAGCTCTGCCTTGAATCACATCCCATCTGATAGGTTTTGACTGTTTTCTTAACTAAAATTGTATTTCTCCCCCTTTCTCTTGCTTACAAAGTTCCTAGAGGATTGCTCATTCCTGACTGATCCCCCAAATAGATCAGATTTGGTGCTCTGTGAATAAACTCAGCTCTAGTCCCTTCTATCATTTGAATTAAACTATGGGGTCAATTTGGAGACCGTTCCTGCATGGCATGCCTGTCCACATAGGGCCTGTCGTTTCTGTTGTGTCCCCACCCTTGTCTACATTGATGAGTGGCTTCCTGTTTGGCTCCAGCTCCCTTGCATTGTTAATACATTCCTGTCTCCCAGGTGCCGTCATGTGTGATATTTGCTTTTGAATTACTGCACCACTTTAGCCCATTTCCACAGATCATTTCATCATATTGTTTTACAGAGTAGTCGCTACATAAATACCTATAAAATACATTGACTCCACCCCTTGCCATTTCAAAAACTCTCATATTCCATGTTTAGCAGAGGCTGTGATATGTACCCTTGCTGCTAAGCCCAGGGTCTGACACGTTGCAGTTACACTGCAAACTCTTGCAACTTTAAGCCTAAAAAGCTTTCTCTGACTTGTGGTGGGCCTGCAGTATGCTGGGAGGTAGGCTAGAATAGCAGGTCATTATTTTCCCTCCCCATGAAGAGTCTTCAGTCAATGACAAATTGGGAGGTAAATACATATCCACCAACATCAAACATTCTTGTCCTTGGATAGGACAACTCTGAGCTGGGTTCTCTACTTTCTCCCAGGGGCTGCCAATAAGCCTGAGCTCCATTTGCCCACAGTGGTGACCTGCTCATTAGCACATTTCAGTTTAACTTTTATCCCTTACCAGAATTACTTCCTTACTCTATGACTAGTGTATTCTGGTATTATCACCCAAATAAGTTACAGTAAGTCCCCACTAAAGGTATCCCATGGGGTCTTGGAAACTGTGACTTTAAGTGAAATTATGTATAATGAAACCAAATTTATACCATAGGCTAATTGACATAAACAAGAGTTAAGTTCCTATGGCATATTTCTGGTCATAAAAAGATCAATAACTTCTTTAAAAAGTCCCCAAATACTTTTAACATTAAACATTGAAATAAATGTGAACTATATACACATTTAAGAATGATTAATAACAAGTTAGATGATTATTTGACGGGTTGTTCCATTTCAGGATCACAAATAGCAAGAGCCTCTCCTAGCAGCTCAGAGTGCAAGGTGGGGGACAGCTCTGGACAGGACACCGTCCCATCACAGGGCACACTCTACACACCCACACTCAGTCGCACCGGGGGTTTAGGCACAACAGTTCTCCTCATGTGAGCATCTTCGCTATGGGGGAGGGAGCGAGAGTACCTGGAGAAAACCCACGCGGCCACAGGGAGAACATGCAAACTCAACACAGGCAGCGGTCTCAGCCAGGAATCCATCCTATTTTTCCTGCCTCAATGTTATAACAGAAACAGTGTCGAATTAAACCGTCTTATTTGAGGACCCGCTATGCTTTCACACATATCTCTATATCAGGGTTGGCCTTTGAGGAGTACAAACAAGATCATAATTAAGATAAAATGATGTATGTGTGAATGTATTTGACCCGTCCTGTTATGTCTTTCGACAGATTTCCAATACGGGAGAAAACACTGTTTTAGCTCATAATTAGTAATTTCTTCAGAATACCAAATGAATCTTTCAAAAGTTAACCGAGTGGTCTTTTATTTTTTTTTAATAGCCTTTTTATTTTTATGTTCTTTAGTGTTAGTATTTGCTTGACTTTCCTGATGTCTCCATCATTTCTCAAGGATATGGAATACATTTTCTGGTCATTGTAAATGTGACATAAACATCCAATGTACAGAGTAACTTTGAGAGAAGTTATCAGCAAGAGCTATCATCCTTAAACTTCCAATATTTGAGGTGTTCCATATTATAATATGCAATGCATTTCTTAGAATCAATTTAACAAGCATTTTTGATCTATTTCCTAGTATTTTACTAGGCAATAATTGATACAAAAAGAAGTTTAATAAATACAACATACCAAAACTTTAAATTCTAGATATAAGTATTTTACAGCAATGACAATGACACATTAAATGACAAATTACATCACTTAAGGAGTAGTTTACAAACATCTACGTTCTTCATCATTTGTTGCTCAAGTTCAGTTTTGTTTTTAACCAGCTAATTCTAGTTTCCCACGCTTTTTCATAATAATAAGACTCTATCTCTTGTAGTCAACATAGGGTAGTTGCTGTAAGAATTTAGATGGTGCATCTGTCTAGGAGGAATTTTAACCCCAATATGTGTACTGTGACATTGTTTTCCACATAACATTTAGAGAATTCTAGAAAAGTATTGAAGCTGGTAGTTATTCACAGTCTTGGCTACAGGAGGCCAATTCTCTGCTGGATCGAAATGTTAAGTTAGTTCCAAGAAAGAATGTGAGAGGAAAGTAAAAGCAATTTCTCTTTCTTCTTAGCTCAAGGAATTCATATTTTCCAAGACTGGCTGAAAATATTTTCTATCAGCTGATACTATTCAATGGGGGAAAAATGTTGGGGGGCGGGAAACTACAGGAAGGTAATAATTTTTTTGTTGAAATGTTTAAAACGGAACTGAATTAAATTTTATTTTTATTGGCAAACTGTTTATCTCCTAGACATATCTTTGCCTAAATATGTCTTCTTATCTATGCAATTAATCTGATATGATATCACATAGCATTAAAATCGAATGTTTTACATTGAAATTGAAACTATATTCTATGAATTGTGGTGACTGGCACGGGCATGTAGCAGTCAAGCTAGAGTTGTGACTACCAGATGTGGACAAAAATGGCAACTACCTTATTCTTCCACTACAAAAAAGGCAAAGCATTTTTAAAGTGTGTCTTATCATTTCAGTTCTGCTAAAAATAGTTTCACATGGATAGATTTCCCCAAAATTCATGCTCTACTTATTTAATATAGAAATAATTTGGAAAAACTCCTCCTGAAATTAACCTTTGATCAAATTATAACCCTCAAATGACAAAAATGTATAAAATTGGGGAAGATAAATTTAGTCTGAAATTACTGAAAGTGTTCATTAAGCTTTAATATATGCTGTCAGCTTTAAACTAAATAATAGATGAGATTTTAACATAATCAGAAGAAAACTGCTGCTACCTGCTTCTGCTACTGTCACAATGAAATTGACAAGATAATTTTGAAAATAAGACCTTCTCAAAGTCACTTCATGGATCTGACAAGCACATGGTATTTCAAATTATATCTAGTCATACAGAAAACGATTTATTCACAAGGATATAAGATAGTTGAGTGGAAGATCAAATATATTCTCCTCTAGAGAATGTAGAGTTACCTGCTTTAACAAATAAATGGAAACACTTCATATGATAGCAATTCTTTGCTTCCAGAAAAGATCCTCTTTTCCATACTTTGTGTAATGGTCTTCAGATAATCTTTCTGCACTTAGATAAACATCAACTAGTCAACAAAGATACAGCCTATATGTGTTACATTAAGTTACTCTGTTCATTTAATTCTGTAACCTTTTCCTTCTATTGTTAATATGTGTAGTTCTCATGACTAGCAATAAGAAGCATTTGACTAGTTTGCTCACTGTAGGGCAAGAGTATAAAACAACAAAGATAAATGTAACATGTCTATAATCTTCATGGATATCTTTTTGGACAAAGATAAAATTTAAGCACAAAAACATTCTTACTTTAATTTCCAAATTGGT
>NW_012121043.1:2946405-2946736 GCF_000951035.1 Colobus angolensis palliatus | reverse complement strand
ACATCTTACGTGACAAGATTTGATTTACTTGTTAATATTGCCTTATACAGACACAAAAGTATGCTGTTTGTTTGTTGCTGTTTTGTTTTGGTTTTTTTTGAGACGGAGTCTCGCTCTGCGGCCCAGGCTGGAGTGCAGCGGTGCGATCTCGGCTCACTGCAAGCTCCGCCCCCCGGGTTCCCGCCATTCTCCTGCCTCAGCCTCCCGAGTAGCTGGGACCACAGGCGCCACCACCATGCCTGATTAATTTTTAATATTTTTAGTGGAGACAGTGTTTCACAGTGTTAACCAGGATGGTCTCGATTTGCTGATCTTGTGATCCACCCACCTC
>NW_012121043.1:2895821-2945795 GCF_000951035.1 Colobus angolensis palliatus | reverse complement strand
GGAGTCTCCCTCTGCCGCCTGGGCTGGAGTGCTGTGGCCCTATCTCAGCTCACTGCAAGCTCCGCCTCCCGGGTTCCCGCCATTCTCCTGCCTCAGCCTCCCGAGTAGCTGGGACCACAGGCGCCACCACCATGCCTGATTAATTTTTAGTATTTTTAGTGGAGACAGTGTTTCACAGTGTTAACCAGGATGGTCTCGATTTGCTGATCTTGTGATCCACCCACCTCGTCCTCCCAAAGTGCTGAGATTACGGCCTGAGCCACTGTGCTTGGCCGAAAGTATGTCTTAAAGCCAATTGATTATATATTGATATCAGAGTACAGAGAATATTACTGTAAGACATCTAATCAACCAAACTAAATTTATCCATTTTAGGATTAAAAAGTATTTTCTACATGAAAACACTGAATATATTGTATATTTCCTTTAACTACAGAGCTTTAAAATGATATGTGATGTAATATATGATGAAACTAATTGTATCTGCATATAAACTACGCATTTAAACAGAGAGAAAAATCACTTTTATTATTCTTTCATCTGCCTAAAGTGGGGCAAGAAATAGACACAGCAGGGAGAGACTCATGGACTCACCTTAAAGTTAAGTACAATAGACAGGTCACATTTTTGAAATGTCAACTTTGATGTGCCTTTACTTCTATATTACAAATCATGTTATATTCAGGAAGTTTAAACGTTGAAGGATCTATTGAGTCCTCTCCCTGATCTTCAGGAAACCTGAATTTCCAAAGAGACCGATGGAATTTCTTTTCTTTTCGTACTTTTGATTAAATGTCTCTAAGTAAAGAGTTCAAGATGGTGGCAGGGAAAAGAAAGTTTTAGATTGATCTGAAGTGATCACATTTGGATCACAAGAGAAAAGGAAATATCAGTTTTAAAAATAAATATATAATCCTATTTCAAGTCCATCTATATTTTATACACATGTGGAAAGAAAAAAAATTTGCACGTCAGTCATTTATAAATATCTAAAAAGCTTAAGTAACTAGGTCTTATTATTCACCAAAATTATTTTCAGAGCTTCAAATCTAAAATATGTTTATCATTAGGAGAAAGTGAACTCTCATGCTTCATTGCTCATACTGCATCAGGGAGAGAATTACATACTGATCACTAAAAAAGAGAAAAGCAATATATGACCTTTCGAAGTTAAGAGTAAGATTTAAATTTGTATCCGATATCATACCCCGATAACCTTGGATCTATGGACATACTATAGTTAAAACTTTGAGCGAACAGCAGGCATAAAATGTATTGCAGTTGTGAAACTTGCTATGTCTTTTGTCAGAATTATAAATATACAATCTAGTAGCCTAGAGGTTTTAGAGAAAAACAGAAAATGAGTGAAACAATATAGAACTTTTGCTTTTTAAAACCTACTAATGAGATAACCAGTAAAATTATTTTCCACATCATTTTTAAAGCAAATTTTTTTACCTATCTCAGTCAAAGAACATATCTATGCATTCAGTCATCAGGGTTGAAGATTGAAATGTAAAGATATTTTTTCACTCATACATACACATTTATTAATATACATATTGAATATATATAAATAGTTATAATCCCTTTTATTTAAAAATATAGGACACTAAGATCATATGAATTCGCTGAGGCTGAAAGCAATGAAACTCTGAATTTATTCTCAACAGACTCTGAGTAAGTAGGCAATTCTTGATCAAGAATCACCAAAATACTTAAATGCATTCCTTGAAAGGCACAGCTTTTTCCAAAACAATCAAACCTGCTCAAGCCCTATAAAGTTACAATTCCTCTCAGTGTGCAATGAGAACATATGAGAAGAGCCACTTAGAGAGAATGTGTCATTCAAAATCAGTTAGAACAATGGGGAAATGTTTTAGCATTTCACAACCACTAGAACTTTCTTTACATTCACAAGGCCTATAAAATAAGGGTAACTCTGGAGACCTCAGCAAAGTCAAAAAGTGGTGGAACAAAAAGTCTCTCACATCCAGTTCTGCTGCAAATAAATCAGCATTTGAAAATATAAAATCATAAGAGTTAAACTTGCTATGCATAAGAATCTAAGCAGTGTGTATGAGTTAAATAATTTAAAGTTTCAAATAGCCCTATGATGGGGGTACTATAGTGTACTACAGTTTCCTTTCACAGATGAGGAAACTAAGGCATGAAAAATGGTTTTCCAGGTCACAGGAGAGAATCCAAACAATGCCTCCAAACAGAAATCTCCATTGAACTACATCTACTAGGTTAACACTGAGACATTTTTTCAGTAATGTGGTCTGTTACTTTCAAAATACAAAGTAGTTATGTAATATGATGTTAATTAATGGGAGTGTGCAATATATACAAAAGAGAGTAAAGCTCAGTGTTAATGCTTTTTGAATCTTTTATTTTTCTATAATTGTAAATAGTATTTTAGGCTAGGGCTAACTGGGAATTTTTAAATACAAAAGTTCACTAACGGAATCTTTTTGACATAATATTATTTGAAGGTACTGAGATATAATGCTAGTGTTTTTGTATCTTTGGAGTCCAAGTGTTGGAATGATTTAGAATGATACTAACCCAGGTTAATGTTTGGAGAGTGATGAGTTACTCTGTTGAAGTCAGCATGCAATAATGGCTAACACAAATTACCAATAAAGGCCACCGTGGAATGAATCAAGCTTTGTAGATGGTGTTCAACCAAATAAACTTTCAATAACATTTGTGGGTGACTTTGGCTACTTTGTCATCATGTGCCTCAAGAAACACTGCTTAATGGAATTGTCATAGTATTGGTGTGGAGTTAGAAATGTGGTTTTGTTAGATCGCTACAGCTGTTCTATTCCTGGGGGATAACGTCATTAGAGCTAAATTCACATGAGGCTAACTCATAGGCTGAAGTAACAATGTTTCAAATTATATTGGCGGGGGGATATTCTGGGGCTTGACAACTGGAGCAAGTCATTGGCAAGGGCATACCCTCCTGGGTAGGTAGGTTCTCGGAGGAGACAAAATCATAGATGAGATGTTTCTCTTGAGAGAACAGAATTAGAACAAAGGGAGTTAAATGGTCTTGAGGGATCACTTTGTCAGACAGTGGTAACCTGATTAATTGCCCTCCTCTTCTGTTAATGTTTCTATCTAATAATTGGGCCAAAGTACTGTGGAATCAGAGCACTTTTCTATAGCTCAGTTCTACAGAAACAGCGGAAAGTCTGGACCCCTGATAGCCATTACCCTTTTATTAGAAACCATAATGTCCAACTTTGCTATATATTCATTATATTTATCTGAGTCTAAATTTTCAGGACATAGATGTTGGCATTAATTAGATAGCAATAGACGACAGGACAACAGACACTTAATAGTTTTTCTTTCTTTCAAATGAGAGAATTGGCTGTGCAAAATTTGTGATCTAGCAAGATTTTTTTCTGGTATCAAATAGAATGGATTAGAATAGATTAGGGGTTAAAAATGAAAGGTTATCATAAAGCCCAGCTGAAAGGCAGTAAGAACTTGAATTTGGGTTGCTGTGACAATTACAGATGAAAATAATGGGAGAGCTGCAAGAAATATTATCAAACGAGAAAGTTGAAACCTTTTCCTCCCGAGTTATAACCTCCCATGTTATATTCAGAAACATAACATATATGGTTTCTAGCTTACAATTTTTCCTAAATAAACTAAAATATCAGTAATGATTTTACTAAAAAATATCAATAAAAGCATATAATAAATTGTAGGAAAGAAGCCAACACTGTAACAAAACATAATTTCAAATTATTTCAGATATATTCAAAGTAGTCCTCAGTAGCTCTCCTCCTAATATGATATCTGCTTGTCTTTAGCTAAACTTGCTGACTTGTGTCTGAAATCTCATAGAGATTATCCAGCAGCGTATAATATTACACGTTGTTGAGATGGCTGGGGGAGGGAGCAAGCCTTTTTATGTGTTAAATTTCTGTGCTTAAAGTCTTCTTCAAAGTGTGTACATCTCATGCCAAAACATGAGTGAATGCTGCTTTGATTAAAGTAAAAAATGGAGGCAGAACGTATATGGTAAATCTCTACACCTTCCACTGAATTTTGCTGTGAATCAAAAAATTCCCTGAAATATGAAGTTTGGTAATTAAAATAATAGAATAAAAACCTAAAATGAACTCACAGGCAAAAAGAATAGAATATTTTTCCTTCTTCGTTCTTTCCCAGACTTTACTTTTTCCCAATTAGCAAGGACAGAGCTAAGATTCATTGCAACGAGGAACAATTTTATCTCTTCTGCTTTAGTGCTTTTGTCTAGAGAAGAGCTTCCGTGGGGCAAATACCTTAAAAGCAATTGTCTGCTATGCACTTTCCTCACCTACCCTTCAAGGGAATGGGAATGGTGGTGGGCTGGTGAATACAGGCATACACACACATACACACACATACACACACACACACACACACACCTCCCACCCACCCACACATGAAAATAATTCCAAACATAGTAGTTAATATTTATACTAAATTTACCCAATTTCCTATGTACTATGAACAAGATACTGTTTGCCTTGAAACAATCGCAATGGTAAAACAAAACATAAAATATCACAATGGAAATTTAAAGGCATCTCACAAAACCAATAATTAGAGGGTTTGCCTATATCCTTCATACTTCCTTCAAAAACTTAAGGTTTCCCTGCATTCTAAAACTTCAGTTACATTTTGAAATGCAAGGCGGCTTAAAAATAGCTTTTGGAGGTCTTTTAATTATAGATCAATAAGTGTGTCTGAGTACAAAATCAATTATTAATTTATGTAAGCTGAAAATTGGTATTTTTTATAAAGTTGGATTCTGTCTCTGTCCTCAGAGTGGTTCATGCTTCTAGGTAACGAATTAAATAGATAACACAATTTTTTTCTGAACCTCCCATGTTTCATCATATTCAGAAATAGTCTCTACCTAGAGAGAACCTGAGTTAGTTGAAAAATTCTGAACTGATTAACATAAAGTTCAGTATGAACCTTAAATTAAAAACATACAAACCTTAACTTCTCAGACAGTAAATCTACAAGTTGGTTTTCTACAGTTTAAGTTATCAAGATATGATGGACAGTAGCTGAGGTAGAAGAGATGAAAACATTTTTTTACAGTATCTAAGGATTCTTCAGGTAAAGCCGAAAAATGATTTATCTTTTGATTAAGAAATCTCTTTAAAATATGTTAATCTGTTTTTTCTCTAGCAGATACAAAATAGAAATAAAGAGATGAAACAATGCAGTAACAAAGGGCCATGTTTGGTGGACATAAAAACAAGCATCAAAGAATGGAAAAATACAAGCGCATCTTAATTCACACTGCATGAACGGCATCCACAATCAAAAACACATGCAGAGTTCAAACAAACTTGCTTTTTAGTCTCGCTTCAAAAGGCAAGCCATGAATGACAATACAATATGAAAAAACTGAAAATGAATCAGCAATAAAATAAATGATACACAATTAACTATTTGCAATTATAACACAGTAAGAGAAGGAAATCATAAATCAAAAGTAGTGCAGTTTTGTTGAATCAAATAGTCTTAAATACAGTTTATTTCAGCATCAGGTTAGGGTCACACTAAATTGATATAAATAAGAATGTAGCTTTTTTCTTTTTAAGCATCCGTGCTACACACCATTTATCAGTAGCTGTTTGACACAGAGTAGTCCCCTTTGTTTCCCTTCTCACTACGGGCAGAGCCTATCACCCAGGATAGAGGCTAGAAATTCCACACAGTCCAATTTCTAGTCTCTTATTCTGGTAGAGCCTGGCCAAGGTACCCACAGCTGGGGAAAGTGTGGTGAGTACCTCTAAGGACATTTTACTTCCTGTCCAAAGGAGAGAGAAACGTGAAGAAAATATTTTCCTTTTTTTGGTTTTGGACAATGTTATGGGCGGACAAGATTCCTGGAGCTTCTGCAGACATCTTGCCCCTGTAAGAGACAGATGCAGAGAATCTCAGAGAACATGGGCCCCTGAGCTAACAAGAAATATTATTGTTTAAATGACTTTTACTTGGGTCTTCTTGTACCAGAAAACAACTGAAAGCCAGTTTACCTTTTAAGAAATTCAACCCTATCCTAAATTATTTGATCTGCAATAACACTATATATAATCAAGCTCAATTTTCTATAAGGAAAACAATATGATTTTCTTTAAATTGGTTGAAGTATTGCAAAAAGAATTTCCATTTGAATACTGAAGAGATTCAACACAAAAGCAATGTACAATCATGCAATATGATTCACCTTTTAGAGATTGCCTTCCTTTTAATACAATGTTCCTTTCCACTGTGATTTTAAAATGCATTTTTGTTTGTTATATTCCCCAAGTGAAAGTTTCTTTGATTTTTTTGGTCTTTTTGGATTCTGATAATAAAATAAGAAAGAAGGTTAGTGTTGCCCTGGTTAAAGAGGAAGAGAGTAGAATCTCAGAGCTTGTCTCCCACTTGGCCCCCAGTCCTCTTTTCTTCAATAGCTCCTCTATTACTAAGGGAAACATACTTTTGAAACCACTCCTCTCATCCTAGAGTTGAAGCAGAAAGGCAATGAGAGGAGAAATCAAATTGATCTTTACCTACCTACATTCTGGAAAAAGAACGGCAAGATGCAGTTCAATATGACCTTTTCTAATTCTCTACTTTGCAACTCAGGTAGTATATAGATAACCACAGGAGATCAATACGTATTTCTTGAACGAATGAATAAAACTTTTAGACCACTGTGTTGCAGACCGAGTCAAGTCTTATTGTTGTTTTTACACCAGAACTTTCCATTATTCAAAGATACCCTTCCCGCAGGCAGAGGAGTGGGATAACATAAAATAATAAATGCATGAGTTTATAATATCCCTGTTATGTGCAGGGCAGGGTGTAAGGCATTTCCTGGGAACAATGAATATATAACATGCAATCCCTGCCAAAGAGTAATGTTATTTAGCAGGAGAGACAGAATGACTATATGCATGGCCACAAGATACAAAGCAGAAAATCTGCCACAAGAGAGGTATAAAGAATTTTAGAAGTTCAAAAGAACAAGTGTTTGCTTCCTGAAAGGAAGATTATAAACAAAGGAATAGTTGATGCAGACCATGAAACAGAGATTGAATTGTGGAAAGAAAAATGTGAAAGAGTTTTAAGTAAAGAGATGATAAAGTATTCCTGAGTAACTTAGATTAGCCCAGATTTTTGGTTTGTTTGTTTAACAAAAAAAATCGTAACTGAGAAAAATAAGAGTAGAAAGTGCTCTGAGATTATATTTGGGCGATCTCTGAATGCCAAAGTGAATTGTGTTACATCTAAACACGTAAAAAAATGTGTCCAAAATCAATTAAAAATACCCAGACTTTCTGAAACATTTATCCATAAAATAAAAACGAATTTAAAAGTCATCCTTTGCCTTTATTATAATCTTTAATATGATAGTGCCAATTATAACAAATAAATGCTAAGCTTGCATTACACTTCAACTTATAATATTTATAACTTAATCCTCAATTGTCTTATTCACCTATGTCCTAAAAATAAGACAATGGTTGACTAGATAATATATTTACTATTAATTTTCAGTAAAAGTCATAATCACTAGATGCCCTTTTTGTGTAGGCTGAGATGAGACGATGATAGCATAAAGGAAACAGGGTAGAAAAGGTAATACATGCTACTAACATTTTAACTCTTTTTCATATGAACACTCAAGTTTAAAATATAAGAAATTCATAATAAACCCTTTTTAAATTTTATTTCTTTCAGACAGGGTCTTGCTGTGTCACCCAGCCTGGAGTACAGTGGTGAAATTATGGCTCACTGCAGCCTTGACCTCTTGGGCTCAAGTGATCTTCCTGCCTCAGGCTCCTGAGTTGCTGGGAGTACATGCGTGCATCACCATGCCTGGCTAAATTGCGTATATTTTGTAGAGATGGCATTTTGCCATGTTGCCCAGACTGGTACCAATCTCCTGGAGTCAAGTAATCCACCTGCCTCGGCCTCCCAAAGTGCTGGGATTATAGGCATGAGCCACTGCTCTTGGCCTTTCTTTCTTTCTTTTTTTCTTTCTTTTCTTCTTCTTTTAAAGAATCTGATAAACAGATTGGGGTGATTATAAATAATGCAAAAACCATGCCTGATTATCAGCAGTGCATATTAATTGTCAAGTATCTAGAAATAGCAATTTTTCAAAATTTTACAGGAACAAAATAGTTCCAATGTACCTCTTCACTGCATTATCAACTCTTTCTGAACTGCACACATCCGTGTGTCATTAAACAGCCTGACAGTGAGTGCTGTTTATTGTAGAACGATCTAAAAACAAGAGAGTATTTCAAAAAAAAAAAAAATAGTTGTTTTTACTTAATATCTAAGACTTTTGAATCCACATTTTCATACTACTTTGTATGCATCAACTTTATCCTCTCACTGAAAAAAGTAGGTCTATAGACTTAAATATTCCTTGAGATTCATAGAGGGTGTCATCTGAAATTAACATTAGAAATCAAAATAACATTTATTTATATTTGAGTGACTAGTAAATAAAATCTTGTCAGAAAAAGTTCAAGAGAGGTAGATGATATGTTAAACTTTTGAAAAAGTATGCTATATAAAAATTTGAGATAATTGAATATATAACAAATAATATTCATGAATATTTTGGAAACTTGCTCAAGACTGCACAGAATGCGATTCAATATTCTTTATCGAATTATCTACACATATCATGAATATTCTTTGTATGGCCATTTCTTCTCACAT
Organism: Colobus angolensis palliatus; assembly: GCF_000951035.1. Lineage (NCBI taxonomy): Eukaryota > Metazoa > Chordata > Mammalia > Primates > Cercopithecidae > Colobus > Colobus angolensis. The sequence continues at coordinate 2,937,032 of NW_012121043.1, read as the reverse complement.
GTGAAACCTGATAGCCAAGTGTTACATAATACTGTCTATAGTATTGTGTGGTCCAGAAATCTAACTTTGTAGTGATTCATGTAGATCCAGGGTCAGAGCTCAGACATTGTCTAGGAATGGCTGCCAAACAGACTATCAATCTCAAATATCAAGTGTCTGAACTTGGCTTCAGACTGTCTTGATAATGTACGATTCAAAATGGTGTCTGCTGATAGCAGACAACACTGACTTTTTGTTATAAAAATGCTTCTAATCAAAGTCAGTCAGTATCTGCAGAGGTGTGCTTCCGATGCACTGACAGGCAAATCCAAAACTGTCCTTTAAAGGCAACTTCTGACCTCCGTATAGATCAAAAGTTAGACTCAGACTCAAAGTTCTTCACCATCAGACACGGAAAGAAGGTCATTTGATGTCATTTGTTATTTTTATGTGTAAAAGTAATAGCTTTTCATTTCATATATTTCATGTTATTTTGGGTAATTTATCTACTCTGTCATCATGAGGCAGAATATCTCTGGAGACTGACCACTATGTCTTTTAAATACATACACACACAAACACACTCATACACAGTTTTTTGTGCCCACGCCGAAGCCAATCACATAATTGTTTGAGGCTTGTGGGCTTTGTGTTTCTGCTGGCTTTTGTCCAGCACTTAAAAGAGGAGTCAGTCATTAATAAAATTGCCCTTCTGCTGAGAAGGCCCTTTGTGAAGCTTTCAGTTGCAACTACAGGATCCTGTGATATTAAGTAAGAATTACAATGGACATACTAAAAAAGAGCATCCATATGCCACAGACAGTATGAATTGTGTTAAATTAGTTTCTGTTGGAAGTCTTTCTTTGCATATTTTTGCCATGCTATCAAGTCCATCCAGTCCTTATGCTTATGTTCTTTAAACTGAGACATTTTTCTACTTATCAACTTACAGGTTCTTTACTGGAAAAACTGTGACAGCACTTTCTTTGAAGACATCAGTAGAGTGGATGTAACAGAATATTGTTTGATCACAATATAAAACCTGTTTTTGTCACTTAATTACTCATGCTATGAAAGATGAAGGTAATAAATGTGACAAAATAATAATTAGTGCAATTAGTGACATATATTGAGTTACTTAGCAATGTTTCCTTAAATATCCTTTACTGATGAATTCAAAGAGAATTTTAAAACTTTTGCATTTATGTTTTATTGGGGCTTTGATTTTTAAGCTTTTTCTTTTTTGAGCTAAACTAATTTAATGAGGTAGATTATCCTCATGAACAAATTCCTTTTTGGGAAGCATATAGTGGAATTTCATTAACTACTTTACAATATTATCAAAGTTACAGACATCTGTAGGATATGGGCTGACCACAGCATAGTTAATATGTCCACAAAGTTGTTTCAACTATGAATCCTTATCACACATGAGATTTATATCTGCAATGACTTACAACAACGAAGGCAACCATCAAAAACTATGGCAGCATTGACTCAATGAAGCCATTCACGAGAATTTCAACCACAGCATGAAATTGTCATTTACGGCACATATCAGAATTTGTGATTCTATGTTTTGTGTGTTAATGGTTGCTTACTGATTTATATAACCCTCTCAACATTAAGCTCCCTAAAGGCAACAACAATAGTTGCATGTAATGCTTTAGCACTTCAGTTGGTTCATAGTGGGTACTTGACAAATATTTGTTGAGTTAATGGGTTTGTATCATTGGATTAGCTTTTTCATGTCTGAATGTGCATTCTTTTTGTGGACAAAAAAAGTTGGCGGTGTCATTTTGACATAATGGGTAATGCGATCCCCAAATTTTTAATAACAGTGATAATTTTGGTACTATATCTGGTTTTTATATGTCGAGGATTAGGTTCTTTTAAAGATGTTCTTTTACGTCTTCAGGCCTAGGAGTGGCAATAATTTTCTATTTTTGTTAGTCCCTTGACCACAGCCTCTCAACAGATCCAGTTTTTTCCTCAGTGATACTCTTTGAGTTTGTGGTCTGCTTGCTTGGTGGGATTCTGGCTACTAGAAGGATTAATTATATTGCTTGTATTTTTTTCTAATTTTTTATTTTTGTGACGAAGTCTCACTCTGTTGCCCAGGCTAGAGTGTAGTGGTGTGATCTCGGCTCACTGCAACCTCTGCCTCCTGGGTTCAAGTGATTCTCCTGTCTCAGCCCCCGCAGTAGCTGGGATTACAGGCGCTTGCCACCACACCTGGCTAATTTTGTATTTTTAGTAGAGACTGGGTTTCACCATGTTGACCAGGCTTGTCTCGAACTCCTGACCTCAGGAGATCTGCCCGCCTCAGCCTCCCAAAATGCTTGGATTACAGGCATGAGCCTCCGCACCCAGCCGTTTGTATTTTTTAAAATAAAGACAGCAGGTTTAGTTTTAATTTGGATAATTACTTCAATCTATTTTTTCTTGGTTCCTTTTTCCCCAAATGTTTAATATTGCTTAATATATGTAGTAATTTTTACCATGTGAAATATTGCCATTTCTAGTTTTAATTTTTATGACTGTTACTATGTACAATATTGTAGTGAAATGAGTAAAATGCTAATCATCCGGATTTTCAGACTGCTCCATCTATGCAAAAACTGTCACTATTAGTTTTTATATATTCTAAAATTATTTGATCATTTGAAATCTGTTTAATATAGTTTAAGTCTAATTATTTCATACAATTCCTTTAACTTTTCACCTTGCACATTAAACAGGTTTTTTTTTAGGTAAGTGATGATGTAAAATGCAATAAAACATTCTCCATTATTTTTGAATCCACATACAGTTATTTTCCATTCTGTCATTATATTTAAACTAAGTTGTCACACAAAAAAATTTGGGATGAAAATATTCTGGACTGTATTACTCCAGAAATCCAGAAAATTGACAATAAATATAATCAATATGATAATGATATAAAATGGTAATAGGTACTATGGGAAAATATATGTTTATTAGAGCTTCATAAAGTATGTGAATTGAAGAGGGTCTCTTGTCAATTAAGAGTATGATAAACATTAATAATCATGCTAAATTCAAAAGTTCTATTAATATACCAGAAGAAAACACAAAAATAATATTAATATATGGAAACAAAGTTAAAGGAATTTAAAGAAGTGTAAATTTTTTTAAAGAAATGTCCACTTTATTATACTATGTATTTATTTTTTCACTACATATGTACTTATATGAAATTATAAGTCTATATGAAATACACACAAAAAACACAGAAAAACAAAATGGAATGAAATAGTTTATCCTTAAACTTAACTACCTACTTATGTATGCTAGTAAAGTTATTTCAGGTAAAGAAATAAAGGCCAACTGTGTAGTTTTTTTAATACTGGCATTTTTGTAATCTGGAACTACTAGTACACTTTAGGAAGTTATTTTGACTCAGGTTTAGTTTCCAAATGACTCTTTTAACACAAATTTAAGCCCGGGTGTGTATGTGTTTCTGTGATTGTGTCTGTGTGTTTGTAAGTCTGCATGCCTTTGCATGTGTCTATATGAGCTGGGAGTCTCCCTTTACATAAACTCATAGGTAAGGACCTTGCTGTTACAGTTTTTAGGCAACTTTGTTGGCAAACACTTTATTACACTTCCAAAATGGTTATTGTTTAAAGAAGAGAACACTGTGCAGTGAATCACATCTGCTACCACAAGACAACTTCCAAAATTGGAACTGCCCTTGATGGTTCATCCGAGAATTATCTCTTAGGACGAGCCAGGAGATAATTTCTATGGAGTCCAAATGAAAGAGAATTTGTAAAAAGCTCTTTCAAAGAAAAAAGACTGATGGTTTGGAACAACTGTTTGTCTCTGTTTTTTTTTTTTTTTCTTTTAATTGCCTTATACAACAGCATGTGTTAAATATACTGGAAAACATGCAATAAATTAATAGAGATATTATAATGATAACAAAAACAAAACACAGAACCAGTGTTCTTGTAATTATATAGCTTTTGAGGATATCATAAACTATTCCTTTATGCAGACTATTGCTTCTCTACTTTCTCTTTAAATCTCCATTGTTGCTATTGTTGTATTAGTGTTATTCTCTTAAGGCAAAGATGAAAGATCAAAAGCGTTTGGCAAGGCAATGAAAGTTTTGGTACCAATCCTCATTCTACCATTTCCCCATGGTATGACAATTTGGGCAAAGAAACCAAAACGCCTCAAGAGTTTGGACTTGTAACCTATAAAATGGGCTTTAAGAAATTTTCCCAACAACACAGTAATATTCTGAGAACCCAACAAAATAATAACCTGTGGGAGCAGTTTCAATCTGTCACATGCTAGAAAAGACAATATATTATTTGAGCGACAGAAGCACACGGGAAACCTTACAGAATGTAAATGATTTCAGGCTGGAACGTGAGGAAGCATTGCTTTCTAATTTAAAGCCAAAGTCATATAGACTTTCCCGAGAGTGAACTAGTGAAGCATTTAGCTTAGAAATCGAGTGCTTTGGACTGCACATAAGTATTTTAAAACTCTTCTAAATAAATGCTTCCATCACAGGATGGATCCTGGTGAAATGACACTTCACATTAATAGCTAAAATTACTGACCACTGTTAATGTGCTCCTAAATACCAAATGGATTTTAAAAAATCTTGGAATAACACTGTTAGGTAATAATTTAAATAAAGTGTCATTTTAACAGCATCTGCCTTATGCACAGAATAGCAAACACCAAAGAGGTAATTCATTCACTGACTAACAAATTACTAAGAGCCTATGGTGTGAATGTCTATGTGTTAGACATTCTGAGGGTTTTAAAGAGGAATAAGACAATGAGTTGATGAACCTGAGGAAGTATATGATGGGTATGCAATCCCAGTACTGTAAGGGAAAAAGTGAGATGTGCTAGGGAACATATAAAACAAAACAGCTGTGGGTGTTCAGCCACAGTACTGTTACTTCCGGGCAGGGTCAGCATGGAATGTTCTCTGAAGCAGTTGTAAAAATAGAAACTATGAATGGTTATTAAAAGGTCATTGAAATAGATTCCTTTTCGTAAAACAATTATTATTAATGTGATAAGTAATCTCAGTATTATAAAATCTAGCTTTTGTCCACTGAATTTCCCTATATGCTGCCAAATTGAAAACAATTCTTAAAACATAGATTCATTCCCATTCTTTCTGAAAGAGACTGCCTGCTCTTTTATCCCATACTTAAGGTTTATTTTGTTTTGAATACCTAATATTAAATATAAGTGAAATGTTAATAAACAGATTACAGTCTGTTTTTCTCTAGATGTGAATAAAAATATAAACATTTACTTTTTAAAAATTAGAGTCATGAGCTTCAACTTTATTTTTGATTTTCTACCTGTTTGTAAGTCAGGATTTATAGGCAGAGAAAACATGATGAAAAGATGCAAAAACATCAAAATTGTATTAAATGAGTCTAGCTGTTTATATCGTATCTCATTTAATATTTAAAACTGTTCCAGTTTGATATGTTTAACCAATAATTAACAAGATTAAGAAATTTGACTTAGTAGCCTAGGCTCAATTCAAAATTAGATCTGTTTAAATTTGAAGTTCATACTCTTTTTACTTTATTTCATGTTTTTCTGGTGAGACAAATTTCAATAAACTAATTTATAATTGGTTAGTATCTAAAGAAAATTTTCAGTTATCAAGTTTCGATAAAAGTCATTAGTTTATAAAACCTGATTTTCTTATATAAAGATGTCAATGAATCTTTAGTCAGAAGTTCTCTACTACTTTTCTGAAAATCACAAGATTTCACAGCAGCGAAATATAAAAATTTATGAAAATATACTTTTTTCATTTCAAAATATATTTATGAAAATTTTATGAAAATATAATTTGTAAAAATGAAGCATTCATTATATATTGTACTTATTATTGCATTTATTATATTTCTGTTTTATTTATTTATTATTTATCCTGCACTTTCAAAGTTCTAATTTAGTAAATATCCTGAATGGTAGACTTAAATTTATCGTTCAAAACCATTTTCTGTAATTGAGATTAAAATTCATGTATGTGTATGTGTATATGTACGTATTTATATGCAATAACATTGTAGATGGAAATAAATAAATAAACTTTCCCCTAGGTTCCAGCAAGTAGATATGCTGATATATTATTTCAGCTATTCGTTGAAATATATTTATTAAATTAGACTATAACATATGTGACAATTTAAAAAAAAAATCACTCCAGATCTTTTACCATGTTCCTAAAATAATGCTGTCGAAATATGCAAGGGTTCGCCTTTAGCTGGTAGTTTTTTCTTCACTGATTTGTTGTTTTGGTTTCATCAAAACAGCTTTTCCCATAGGAATCAGGAAACCAGCTCATTTATTTTGATCTGCAGTCTTGTTCTGTGTACCTATTTCCTAACCTTGCTCTGACATCCCAAGCCCTCTACCTGCCATCCATACAGCAAGTATTCATTTGAAAATTAATCCACTGGAACCAATTTGCATTGAAAGTGAGGCAGACTGATGTACTAGTAAGATCACTGGACTGGGATACAGAAACGTATATTATCAACATCACTACTACCTCACTGAGAGACCATGGTCATCGGCTTTTATTCATTTTCTCATCTCTTTCTATTATCTGTGGAATGAAAAATCTAGATTATTTGATATCTAATATTTCCTTAACTCTGTAATATTCTTGTGAAATATGAGAGTTTTAAGATCTGATAGCCTGTTTTCCACATTTTCTTTCATGTAAACATGATATTTAAGTCAATGTTTTGATATAAAAAAATCAATGTTGAGAGTAAGGAGCTTGTTGTAGGACTACTTTATATTCTAAGAAGGAAATAAAACTCAGAAAGAAAAAAAAACTTACATTTCAAGGAAAATACTACGTCTGAAAAAGACCTTGTGCAATCAAGTCTTGAGGTCATGCTTCCATTCTGTAGCTTAAAATTATTTAACACTCAAGAAAATCTCATTCAAATTAATTATTCCCAAAACGGTGTAAATCATACCAAAGCGTCTTGAAACATTGATAATTCATGCAAGTGCAATTTGACTTAATAAAAGGAATAATTTCCAAACTTTCAGGAGCTATTTCACTGGGAAAAGCTAGCCTTTTTATAACAAAATCTTCATCCAGACCCTTATAGACCAATTTTGTATTCCATGAAATTCTGTACTGCTTTAAATAAAAGCCCTTTTTTTTTTTCTTAACAGCAATTTGTGACTGGTGAAAAAAAAATAAAATGAAACGCTGAAGACTGAATTATCTTTTTATATACAAAAATTCCAGGAGAATATACAACGATGGTAATAATGCAATTATATAATTTTTATCATTATTATTATTATTATTATTATTTTCTTAGTCGGGGTCTCGCTCTGTCGCCCAGGCTGGAGTGAGTGGCGTGATCTCCGCTCACTGCAAGCTCCGCCTCCCGGGTTCCCGCCATTCTCCTGCCTCAGCCTCCCGAGTAGCTGGGACCACAGGCGCCGCCACCACACCTGGCCAATTTTTTGTACTTTTTAGTAGAGACGGGGTTTCACCGTGTTAGCCAGGATGGTCTCGATCTCTGACCTCGTGATCCACCCGCCTTGGCCTCCCAAAGTGCTGGGATTACAAGCGTGACCCCCCCGCGCCCGGCCAATTTTCTAGGATTTTGTACAGTTAAACCATCATCATCATCTTGTGTTTTTGTGTGTGTGTGTGGCATATGATATCTGCCATATAGAAAGGCTCAGGATATCTAATACAATTTTTGCTTTTTCTTAGCTAAAGTCAAATAAGAATCATTATTGCACTGTCAAAAGCACTGGCTAATACGTAATTAGTTACCACATTTTAGCATTGGCCAGAATTTCATAGAGATAGAAAAAAGACAATGTATTCATCTCGTCTCTTTAAACACAAATATATAAAAGCCTTGAGACTTCTGAATCAGAAATGTTTTTGATTCAGTGTAACAGTCTGTGATGTACGGCTGAATGTCATTTGCCTCGTCACAGCACAGGGCCATGTAGGTAATAAAAATTCCGTGAGCATGTTTGCAAAATGTAAATGCTTAGGCAATTTTTTGTAGCCACAACATGTGATGTAGATAGAATGCAATCTTGAATAAACAAGATTAATGAAGTGAAGGGTAACCATTGGTTTATCATTCTTCATGTAGACTACAGAAAACATTGCCGTGTATGTGTAAGGGACAAAGCTTTATGATTCAGAACAATGCCACCTTACTTTTAAACTAAATTATAAACAAATGAAATATTAAGCTTAACAGAAGGAAAATATTGAAAGGAATTTAAAATCAACTACTTTACTATAGAATTAACATTTCAGTAAGGCTATCAAAAACTATAATACCTAAAATGTAAATGACAATAACTGAATTATTTAGAATGTTCTCTCGCGTGTCACATTCCATGTATCCACTGGAAGTCATCCAACAGTTTCTAGGATAATGCAGATTTCTGTTTTGTGGTACTTGTCCCCAATATTTGACACTTTTCCTTTGAATTATAGAGGCACTCCTCTGGGGCCAATATGGCAATAAACACACACACACACACACACAAACAACAATTCAACCCAAAGCATTTTTTCAAATTGTATTACCATATGCATTATAACTATAAAAAGGAAATACATATTTCAATATTTATTAAGCATATATGCATATAAGCAATATATATTAAGCTTAAGTCATTTAAATATTTAGCTGCCAGAGTGATGCATAAACATATGACTGAAGAGGCAATAAAAATCGTTCATGGCCAGGTGTGGTGGCTCATGCCTGTAATCCCAGCACACTGGGAGGCCAAGGTGAGAGGATCACCTGAGGTCAGGAGTTTGAGACCAGCCCGACCAATGTGGAGAAACCTCATCTCTACTAAAAATACAAAATTAGCTGGGTGTGGTGGTGCAGGCCTGTAATCACACCTACTCAGGAGGCTGAGACAGGAGAATCGCTTGAACCTGGGAGGGGGAGGTTGCGGTAAGCCAAGATCGTGCTGTTGTACTCCAGCCTGGACAATAAGAATGAAACTCTATCTCAAAAAAAAAAAAAAAAAAAAAAAATTTCATAAAATATTATAATAATCTTTTTATCCTTATCTTCAAATGCTAATTGTTTTTCAAACAAGAACAGCTGAAAAGCAGAGCAAATGTTTGACTTTCTGCCACAGTCAGTGATTAAATGGTGCTACAAGAAAGATTTTCTGAAATCAGAGGAACTCATCATTCAGAAAGATGCTATTGACCATGGTGTTGCTGTGACATAAATAATACACCGAAAGTACAACTAAGGGGCATTTTTATGTCTTCTTATAGACTTTGCTGAATATATAACTCTTCTGTAAATTTTTGTTAAATTAATACCCAGATTCAGATTACACCTTTCTTTTGTATCAGTGAGTAATACAGTTCATTTCTCATTCATTCACTCACTGAATCTCTTCTGTGTTTAGACCCTGTAATAAAAACAGTGATGAGACAAAAAAAGGGAAGAAGCTAATATTCATCTTTAATAAACTTACAGTCTACTAGAGAAAATAAGTATCCAAAATTATACCACAGGGTAAAATGAAAAAGATATTTACCTCTCAGGAGTGAATGACTATCTAGTGTGCACACACCTCACCTGAAATCATTAAGATCAGACAAATATTTGTACAATTATTTATAGAAGCTTAATCTCTGGTCTGCAGTTTTCAGGATGCATATATTTGCAAGACAGTCTAATAAAGTATAAATTTGTAGTATATTGCATTTAACAGTACAGTTTTATTTTGCTTCAAAAAAAGATGTATTCACTTTCATCTTGTTGGCTTTTTAAAATCCTCAACTTATAGTTACCTTTTCTAAAAAGGCAACCAGTTCTCTAACTGCACCCTGTTCATACTTCAGTCATAGCCCTTATCAAATAGCAGAGTAATCATCTATTTCTGTCCCTCCCACTGTTAATTCCTTGAGATGGAAGTTTCTTTTATGTTTTCTTCTTATTTCCAAAATTTGGAATGTATTTTAGGCATTTAATAAATGCTTTTTGATGGGATAAATGCACAGATAAATAATGCAAGTTCCTGAAGGCACAGAATCATATTTCTTATTGTTTTTTGAAAAAAATTAATCAAATAAAATTCAAGCTAAGATTTATAAATGTACATATTATATTTTTATACAACAATATGTTTTATCTACTTAATCTCATTACAGACAATGTATTTAGATCTCATTTCAAAAACTACATTTTAGGAAATTTGTTGGATTACATTTCACATCTGTGGCACAATTTATACAACTTAAATACAAATTCATGACTATGTACTGCATCTAGTATTTTATTAGTAAGTTAAAATATTTTTATGCCACCCTTAATGGTGAATCAGCCTATTTTAATGACAAATTGCAAGCGCTGGATGTAGAGTGTTTTACATTTGCATTTTAACTTTGGAACATACTAGGTCTGTTTCCTGAGGGAAGTCATTGGAATTCCCTAAGTTTCGGTTTATTCGTCAATAAAACGAAGGTATTAAAAACTGCTCTTTTGCAGGGTTATTGCTGGGACTACATAAACAGTATATGTACTCACTTAGTCATAGTTATGATCATGATAATGATGATATTGTTGATAGTTTGAGGTTAATAATACTGATAATAAACACACAATCTTTATTATGCTCTAGACATTGTTCTAAAAATTTACATCTACTCACTCAGATTCAACAAGAATATGACGAGAATATTTTCTGTGCTAGACTGCAACCCCCACTGAACAGAGACAGTGTATATTTTCTTCCTCAATGCCTCATATTAATTAATTAAATGAACAAAATTGTTCAAGGAATTGTTTTATGTGGGCTATATCGCTAGAGCTAGAATGACAAAAAGTCTGACATTCATGGAGTTTGTTTTCTAAAATTCAGAGTCATGTAATACAGAAAACAAGTCAAGTGTATGGTATGTAGTGACAGATGCTATAATAAAAATTGAGTAGGACAGGAGGATAGGAACTGTGGGAATGGGGGTTGGGGACAGCAAAATTCAATGAGGTGGTCATGAAAGCTCTGTTTGTAAAATGTTATTTGAAAGAGTTGAAGAAGTGGTCTATGGGGATATCTCAGAGAACTCCATTCCAAATGTGGAGAGAACAGTAAGGCTGAAAAGCTTGGGCCGAGGGGGTGTGTGTGTGTGTGCGTTCGTGTGTGTGTGTGCGTGTGTGTGTGTGCATGTGTGTAGGAAAAGACAAGAAGTCAAAGTTACTGAACTGGAAGAGTAGTGGGAGGTGAGTTTGGACAACTTATATATCCAGTTTTAATATTTTTATTAGATTTTATTTTTATTTGATAGAAATGGAAAGCCTTTGAGAAGGTTTAAGCAAGGAAACAAGTTACTCGGAGATTCAAACAATCACTGATTGCTGCATTGAGAATAGATTTAGGGTAGGCAAGCTCAAGAATAGAAGTCAAAAACGTGGCTTTACAGTAATTCAGAAAAGACATATTGGCAGCTTATCTCAGAGTACAAGTTCTGTAGGTGCTAAAATATAATCAGAAACAATATAATTTCAAGCAGAGCCAATGAAATTTCTTAATAGGTTGAAAGCAGAGTATGAAACAGAGAAGACTGGCCTTAGGCCTTGGAGCCAAGCAACTGGACAGCTGAAGTCAGCAGTACTGAGATGGTAAATACTGTGGTAGGAATGAGATAGCGGAATGAAAAACAGATGAAATTTGGGGGGCTCATTAAATCTGAGATACCTATCTAACATCTATGAAGAGATGCTGAGTAGATGGCAACCGAAATAGCTGAGCAAAAAATACAAGTTTGGGTGTTGCCGGCATATAGATGAACTTTAAACCTATGAGGCTGGCAGAGACCACCAAGTGATCACAAGGGAAAAGAGATCCAGGGACAGACACAGGATGTTCCACAGTCATAAATCAGTGAGAAGGGAAGGAGCAAAAGACAGTTAAAGGGCAGACAGGTATGTTGCAGTGAAGTCAAGGCATGGAGGTAGGTTGTTAATCAGCTGTGTAGAAAACTTCAAATCGGTCAAGTAATATGAGATATGAAAAACTAGAAACAGAAAAGTTGATTTAACAATGTAGAAGACATTGGTGATCTTGACAAAAGCAAAATAGTGAAGCAGTGGGGATAAAAGCCTGAATGGAAAGACTTGGAGAAAGAAAAGAAAGAAAGCATTGAAAATATCTGTTTTGAGTAGTTTGGCTGTTAATGGATGCAGAGAAATGGGATGGGGGCTGGAGAAAATAATAAGGTTATACAATAGCTCTTCCAAAGATTATTATATTGAAGTATTGGTTTGATGAGTATTGTCTCCTTAAAATGTATTCCATGGCATCAATTCAGCAAAGCATGTTTTCATGTAATTGATAGGTATAATACAGGAGGTGTGTACACATGTAATTTAAATGTGGTTAACAATTCATAATTTAATTAAAATAAACAATATAAAATAATTGTGCAACATACAAATTCATACATGCCCTATCTGAGGTATACAAGAGATCAATCTTGCTCTGAAATCAACCCATTTATTTTAATGTAACTTGTAAAACAATGAAGTGCATTGGTTTACTTTACAAGATACACAGTGATTACTATAAGCCTGACTAAAATAACGTAGGCAGTTACCATGTTTCATGACATAAATTTAAAACTTTTTATTATACCTGTATATGCATTCATACTAGAAATTAAATATATCTGGAAATTAAGAAGAAATGCTCAGCCAATATTGTCACAAAATGGCGTCTATATTTACCTAAATCCATGAGATTCCTGATATTATACCAATTTCTTTAATAATTTCTTTCTTACTCTTCCTATTTCTCATTGGAAGTTCTCTTCAAAATCATGCAGGTTGTCCTAGGTTTTTGACAATACTGTAAATACATTCTTACGTCACTTCTCTTATACTATATTTAACACTTAAAGGGCCGCAAAAACAAAAATAAATCTTCAATCAGTAAACTCTGAAATCTGGCCTGTGAGCTGATGGCAATATTCATATATATGTATATATATACAAACTCATCTATAAGCACTGTTTTAAACAGAATGTGGACTTTTTTTTTTTTTTTTGAGACGGAGTCTCGCTCTGTCGCCCGGGCTGGAGTGAGTGGCCGGATCTCAGCTCACTGCAAGCTCCGCCTCCCGGGTTCCCGCCATTCTCCTGCCTCAGCCTCCCGAGTAGCTGGGACTACAGGCGCCGCCACCACGCCCGGCTAATTTTTGTAATTTTAATAGAGACGGGGTTTCACCGTGTTAGCCAGGATGGTCTCGATCTCCTGACCTTGTGATCCACCCGTCTCGGCCTCCCAAAGTGCTGGGATTACGGGCTTGAGCCACCGTGCCCGGCCAGAATATGGACTTTTATTTTACATTTTTAATATCCTTAACCATGATTACTTCCCCCCTCTCACGTTGCTTTGAAGCAAAGGTGAATTATCTATTTTCCCTTGTAATAAATGTACATGTACTTGTTAATATACAAATCAAAGGCCTTGACATCTTTGCAGGATTTTTGATTGTCTGTAGTCATTTGCTCTGCTATATTCAATCAAGTGATAGAGAAGTATACATTTGTGTAAATTATTTTAAAGTTCCTTGTGTGAAGGAGGATTCTGTCAGTATGTAAGAACAAGAACAACTGGAGAAGAAAAAGAAAAGGTATTCACAAGTCAGCAGCAAGGAAGGAACATCAACATTAGAATGGTGAGGCTGGAGAGAGAACAAAGAAAATATAATATTGAGATGACTCACATGGTTCATCTTTTATGATATGCATAAACACTTCTTTGCAGTATCTGATAATACTGTGTGGAGAAACCCCATAATGGGTAGATTTTGCCTATTTTCAACATGCTTTATCTGGTTTTGTATATATAAGCTAATATTTAGAGGCAGCAGGGATGAAACATAAATAATGAGATATTAGACTTAATCAGCTACCTGTCTCTGCATACATTTATTTTTAGCTAATTTATCGTTCTTCTGCTTACAGTTAGGCCTCTCTTCTTTGTTCTTTACTTCCTCATCTTCTTTTTTCCTTCTATTCACTCCTCTCAATTCTGCATTGTTTAAAGGGTGTTTTTTTTTTTTAAATCAATTCCATGTGGTTCTTCATGTATTTCTCTCACCACTTGTCATAACCTCCCACTCTATTCAAGCTAAGCTACATAATTTCTTTCACATGTAATTATCTTTTTGCCACTACTGTGTCTTTCTGCAAGGAAGATGTTTCCTTTCTAAAAATATTTTTGAGGTATGTGGTTGTTTGTATTTTCCTGGAGCTTAGGCAATATTGTCATATTTGTGGGATTTTGGATCAAGATTATAAATCCAGAATGTTAATAAAGGGAGGATAAAAATCAATTTCATATTTATCTTTCTGAGCAGTGTTAGCCAAAATAAAAACGAGGAAAATGAAATATGGGAGATTATATTTCAAATATGACTCTGTGTAATATAAAAATCAACCAAAAACATGAAGAATTTCATGGATGCTAATTTCACTGACTACCAGCATCAATCGAGAAAAACATTAAATTACAAATATGTTTATTTATAGTATTGACAATAATTTTAATTACTAGCATACAATTGTGAGCTGTAATGTGAAAAATGTATCAATCCATAAAATTTAATGATCATGTTAAGTGGCATTATGAATTAGATTGTTTCTAATAATATTCATTTTGTCAATAACATAATATTAAAAACAGAGTGTTTAATTACTATGAAAATTATTAATCACTTAAAAGATAGGAATACTAAAATCCAAGTATGAAAACACTGAGGACTGAAAAATACATGAAATACTTGAATTCATGTGAAAATTATGGCTATGTGTTTATGTATATTTAAAAAAATCTAATATTTACAATATTGGTATTACAAAGATATTTACAATATGGGTATTATAAAGATACCCATATTGTAAAGATACTATAAAGATATAAAAGATGCCTTTTTAAGTATTTATTTATTTATGCTTTTGAGACAGAATCTTGCTCCATCTTCCAGGCTGGAATGCATTGGCGCGATCTTGGCTCATGGCAACCTCCGACTCCTGGGATCAAGCTATTCTCCTCACTCAGCCTCCTAAATAACTGGGATTACAGGCACCTGCCATCATGCCCGGCTAATTTTTGTGTTTCTGTAAAGACGGGGTTTCACTATATTGACTAGGCTGGTCTTGAACTCCTGACCTCAAGTGGTCTGTCTGCCTCAGTCTCCCAAAATACTGGGATTACAGACATGAGCCATGATAACTGCCATTTTTAAACAATATTATACAATGTCATTATATAAAAGTCATATAGTTCCTTTCCCCCAATAAGCAAACCAAATGCTTATATTTCATCATGGGTGTTAGACAAGAAAGAAATCTTAGAGACCATCATTTAAAGGTGACCACACTGAGACCTAAGGTCACAATGTTTCAATGACAAAATAAGACCTGGACTCCAACCTCATAGTGTGTTTGCTACA
Source organism: Colobus angolensis palliatus (assembly GCF_000951035.1). Lineage (NCBI taxonomy): Eukaryota > Metazoa > Chordata > Mammalia > Primates > Cercopithecidae > Colobus > Colobus angolensis. Next base: position 2,921,530 of record NW_012121043.1, on the reverse strand, counting down.
TGTAACTGTCTCTTCAAATAGGCTTTTATACTCACTTGCTTTTGTAAAGTAGATCAATAAAATTTTAGATAAAAGAGTTCCTAAGAGAGGCCCAGTTTAACTTACTAACTTTACAGTCAGAAAACCTAAGGCCTGGAGGGGTTAAGTACTGCCTGTTCTGAAGGGAAATGAGAGGCTGAAGAATGACGTGGGGTGTGCTTCATCTCTAAGTTTTACAGTTATGTAGTAATCACATTTCCTAATTACGACTAAAATGAAAAAAGGCACCTGCTTTGGATTGGGAAACAGATCAAGGGATTTGATATAAATTAGACAGAAGTTTATGCACTTCTGCTATTTTTTTCTGCTTTAGCCACTCATGAATTTAGAGGGAGTTCATCTGAAAAAGCCATAGAAATACATTTACTCTAAGATACTCTGTCTTACAATTGCAACATACTAATCTTGCCCTTTAATCTAAAATATATTGCATGCATGCAATTCTCCTAATGGAATTTTATTAGGAAGAATTAATCCAAAAGCAATGTATTAGAATGAAACAACTACTTTGATTTAGAAGAATGTTTTACATTAAACTCACCTGGCTTTCACATTATACAGGTAGGAAGATGTCTTTGAGTCTGACTTTAAATTGCTTTAATCCTGTATTTAATATACCTAATAACTGAATATTCTGAATAGAATATTTTCAGAATGCAAGTACCATCACACCTGGCACATATTCTTTTATTTGTGCTAAATATATTATATAAAATCCATGAAGCTTTTAGGGATAGTCCATGAAGATTTTAGGGGCAGTCAAGTGGCCCAAAACACATGGCATACTGGATGATGAAACTGGCTGCAATAATTTTGGCTTAAAAAATTAATATGATTAAAACATACTTGCTGCTAAATCATTAGTTTCACTATTACATAGAAAATTTGTGAAACCAGAAATAGAAGAATTTGTTTGCAACTTACAAATAACAATAAATTAATTTACATTAAACCAGTTTCAGTCAAAAATCAAGTCATTGGCCAGGCACAGTGGCTTACACCTGTAATCCCAGCACTTTAGTAGTGGATCTGCCCAAGGCAGGCAGATCACCTGAGGTCAGGAGTCCGAGACTAGCCTGGCCAACATGGTGAAACCCCATCTCTAGTAAAAAGACAAAATTAGCCAGGCGTGGTGGTGCATGCCTGTAATCCCAGCTACTAGGGAGACTGAGGCAAGAGAATCACATGAACCTGGGAGGTGGAAGTTGCAGTGAGTTCAAATTACACCATTGCACTCCAGCTTGGGCAACAAGAGTGAAACTCCATTAAAAACAAACAAACAAAAATCAAGTCATTATAAGTCATTATTAAGTCACATGTGAACTTTTTTCTATCCTTTCAAAATACATTTCCCAAAACTCATTTTGAATTCCAGTTACATAATAATTATCCTATTGAGCTCTATCTTTGTGAACAGCAGGTGTTAAAATACAATCATACTTATCGAGAAATAAGATGAGGCCAGGCATGGGGGCTTACACCTATAATCCCAGCACTTTGGAAGGCCGAGGCAAGATAATCACTTGAGCCCAAGAGTTCAAGACCAGCTTGGGTAACATAGTGAGAGCCTGTTTCTACAAAAAAATATAAATAATAAATTAATAAATTTTTATTATTTACAGGTGAGTCACATCTGTAGTCCCAGCTACTTGGGAGGCTGAGGCAGGAGGCTCATATGAGCCAAAGAGTTTGAAGCTACAGTGAGCTGTAACTGTGCCCTTGCATTCCAACCTGGGTCACAGAGTGAGACCCTGTCTCAAAAAAGAAAGGAAAAGGAAAAGGAAAAGGAAAAGGAAAGGGAAAGGAAAGATCTATCAATGTGTCCTTTACGTTTATTTTTGCATACACTGCCCATATAATTAAACATTTACCCTGAATAGCAAAAATGTTTAAATACTTTATTCCACAAATATAGTACAAAACACTTAACTATCACTCTTTTTTTCTTAGAAATTGTAGAAGAGTGAAAATCTATGACTGCCCATAAGAAGGAATCACTAACCGTAACTTTGGTTTGGTCCATTGCCAAAGAATGTATTCATCTACTCTATTTATAGTTGTAGAAAACTATCAAATGTGTTTTCTTTTTCAAAAACCAGGACTTGGAACCCAACATGCATAAGATACAGATAATTATCTATATTTAAAGATTTTCTTTGCAGTATTATCTACTCTATGAAAATGAAATATTGGAAACCAATTGAGTGTAGATAAGCAAATTTTGTTTGTTGAGATCACAGTATGAATTTGGTAATAAAAATATTTTTGATAGATTTTTAGTGATCAGAAATATGATCAAAGACTAATAATAAGCAATAAACACATAAGAATTCAGTTACCTATTTTCTGTATTCCAATCACATTATTTTTTCTATTGTTGAGAAAGTACTGAAAGTAAATATACCAATAAATATATTAAAGCATTAACCATAATTTTAAATATAATAATTATAGGACATTTGTGAGAGTTGTTAATACTTTGCATAATAAAGTAACAAGTGGTTTTTCTTTCCTTTAGTAAACTTTTCTGTAATGATAATATTTTATTTTTATACTAAGAAAATAATGAAATTTAAAAGTCACTATGTGAATTAGAGCAAAATAGTAATTTAAACAAATATATTAAGAGTTAAGAAGAAGGAAAGATTTCTATGAGTTGCTTCTGATGGAGTTTTATATTTAGAAAAAGGAACTATAAATGGAGAGGCTGACGTAAATGTTCTAATATATGGAGGTGTGAATCTCATTTAAGTAAAAAGGATTTCCACAGCCCTATTTACTTAAATATATTTAAACAATGATATTTATGAAAGAAAAACATGTTGGTTACGTAGATGGCAAACAAGCATATTAAAAGACATTCCAACTACGTGCCATCACGGAAATTTAAATTAAAACAACAGTGAGAAACCATTATATACCTCTCAGAGTGGTCAAAATCCAGACCACTGACAACACCAAAATGCTTGTAAGAATATGGAGCGACAGAAACACTCACTCAATGCCGATGGGAATGCAAAATGGCATAGCCACTTTGGGGACATGTTGGAAGTTTCTTACAAAGCTCAACATCCTTTTCTCACTGATCCGGGAATCACACTCCATGGCATTTACCCGAAGGAGTTAAAAGCTGTGTCCACTGATAAACTTGCACGCAGCTGTTTACAGAAACTTTTTCATCATTGCCAAAACTTAGAAGCAATTAAGTTGTCCTTCAGTATGCAGTTGGTGAATGGATAAACTGTGATATATCCAGATAATGAGACATTACCCAGCACTAAGAGGAAATGAGCTATCAAAGCATGAAAAGACATAGAGGAAACTTAAATGCATATTTCTAAGTGAAAGCAGCCAACATGAAAAGGCTACATACTATATGATTCCAACTGCATGACATTCTGGAAAAGGCAAAACTATAAAGACAGTAGTAAAAAGATCAGTGGTTGCCAGGGACTAGAAGAGAGGAAGGATTGAATAGGCAGCAGAAAGATTTTTAAGACTGAAAATATTCTGTATGATACTATAATGTGAATATATTCAACATACATTTCTCCAAACTCATAAATGCACAATAACAAGAGTGAACCTTAGTGTAAACTAGTGACTATAGGTGACAATGATGTGTCAATGTAGGTTCATCAATTTTAACAAATGTACCACATTGGCGAAGGATGTTAATAATGGGAGAGGTTATGCGTGTGTGAAGGCAATGAGTATATGGGAAATCTTAGCACTTTCTGCTAATTTTTGCTATAAACTTAAAATTGCTGAAATAAAAAAGTTCACTTTAAAATGTTTGATTTATAGAATTTCTGCTTTAATTTTCAAATCTCTTCTGGTTTATTTCACCATAAATGTAAATTTATTTTAAATATGTACTTTTTAAAAAAAACTATCTCAAAATAATAAGAGCTATTTATGACAAACTCACAGTCAATATCATGCTGAATGGCCAAAACTGGAAGCGTTCCCTTTGGAAACCAGCACAAGACAAGGATGCCCTCTCTCACTACTCCTGTTCAACACAGTGTTTCAGGGCAATCAGGCAAAAGAAAGAAATAAAGCGTATTAAAATAGGAAGAGAGAAAATCAAATTGTCCCTGTGTGCAGATGACATGATTGTATGTTTAGAAAACCCCATCATCTCAGCCCCATATCTCCTTAAGCTGATGAGCAACTTCAGCAAAGTCTCAGGATACAAAATCAATGTGCAAAAATCTCAAGCATTCCTATACACCAATAACAGACAAACAGAGAGCCAAATCATGAGTGAATTCCCATTCACAATTGCTGCAAAGAGAATAAAATACCTAGGAATCCAACTTACAAGGGATGTGAAGGACCTCTTCAAGGAGAACATTAAGGACACAGGTGTGGGCAAGGTTTCATGACTAAAACATCAAAAGCAATGGCAACAACAGCCAAAATTGACAAATGGGATCTAATTAAACTAAAGAGTTTCTGAACAGTAAAAAAACTATCATCAGAGTGAACAAGCAACCCACAGAATGAGAGAAAAATTTTGCAATCTATCCATCTGACAAAGGGCTAATATCCAGAAACTACAAGGAACTTAAACAAATTTACGAGAAAAAAAACAAACGACTCCATCAAAAGGTGGGTGAAAAACAGAGAAGTGAAGAGACATATCTCAAAAGAAGACATTTATGTGGCCAAAAAGCCATGGAAAAAAGCTCATCATCACTGGTCGTTAGAGAAATGCAAATCAAAACCACAATGAGATACCATCTCATGCCAGTTAGAATGGTGATCATTAGAAAGTCAGGAAACAATAGATGCTGGGGAGGATGTGGAGAAATAGGAATGCTTTTACACTGCTGGTGGGAGGGTGAATTAGTTCAACCACCATGGAACACAGTGTGGCGACTCCTCAAGGATCTAAAACCAGAAATACCATTTGACCCAGCAATCCCATTACTGGGTATATACCCAGAGGATTATAAATCATTCTACTATAAAGACACATGCACACATATGTTTATTGCAGCACTATTCACAATAGCAAAGACTTGGAACCAACCCAATGCCCACCAACGATAGACTGGATAAAGAAAATGTGGCACATATACAACATGTAATAGTATGCAGCCATAAAAAAGGATGAGTCCATGTTGTTTTCAGGGACCTGGATGAAGCTGAAAACCATCATTCTCAGCAAACTAACAGAGGAACAGGAAACCAAACACCACATGTCATAAGTGGGAGTTGAACAATGAGAACACATGGACACAGGGAGAGGAACATCACACACCAGGGCCTATTGGGGGTTATGCAGCTAGGGGAGAGATAGCATTAGGAGAAATACCTAATGTAGATGATGAGTAGATGGGTGAAGCAAATCACCAGGGCACATGTATACTATGTAATAAACCTGCACGTTCTGCACATGTATCCCAGAACTTAAAGTATAATAAAAAATGAAATAAAATAAAATAAATGATAAAACCAAGACGTGTAAATGATTTTCAAATATAAATTACTGACTAGTTAGCAACAATCATTATATACTAGTAGCTCTTAAGTCCACTATACAACATCTGCACTGTTAAGTGGATAAAAAATACCAACAGTCAAGAAGACTCAGGAAGACACTGAGATACTACTTAGCTTTTAAGTGGGTCACATTAACGTGAGCAAGTAACATAGGAACTGAGGAATCCTGGCTCAGCAGTTTTATTTTTGTTTTTAGATAATACTAAATTGAGTGTCTACAAGCTCAGAGGATAATATTAAAATTAGACTTCAAAGTGACCTTTAACTTTATATATTATCAGAAATACGTAGAACAAAGTTTTCTTTAAAAGCAGACTAAAGAGACCCTGCATAAAAACAAAAGAGAATAATAATTTATGATTTGGGCAGTCAATAATCGTCATGGAACATAGAGTTCAAAGCGTAGGTAATATGATAAATAAAGCAATAATTTGATTTTTTATAACTGTATTCCCAATGTGTATAATAACAGTTTCTAAAATATTATAGCCTCTTAATACATATTTGTTGAGTGGATAGATGAATGAATGTACTGTTATATCACATTTTTCAAAGAGAATCATAACGTAATAAAAGTTAATAAGTACAATATGTTTAATTTGGTGCTCTCACATGTAAAAGAAAAAATGAAAATAGTAAGCCAGGATAATTGAAGTCTAACATATCACCATATTAAGAAATTGATCTTGTATAAATTTACACATTGTTTTTAGCTGATAAAAGCAGAATTAATGAAAATCTTTAAAAATATAAATTTATTAATGAAGAATAATTACTAGTTTTTCTTTCTTCTGAAAATAATAGAAGCAAAATTGTTCAAATTTTAGTAGCTATTAGGTAAACTGCATAAGAGTGATTCTGCTAAAAATTAGCAAAGAATAATATTGGCAAAATCTAAAATCAATTGACTCATACTATAATTTTTAAATCAACGTTTACTGATGGCCTACAGGTGTCAGGGATTATGGTAGGCAATGGAAATAGAAAAGAAATTCTACGGGATGTAACCTGGCCCCAGGAATCCAAAAGAATGTCTTTGACCACAGCGGGAGAATGAATTAGATACTCTTCAAGTTACAATCTCTGAGTGCTGTGATGTATGTGTACTGGTATGATTCTAAGCGTCATTTCCTGTGGAAGTTCTCTTTCGATTCATCAAAATAATGCAATTCACAGAGAGAGTTAAACTCATAGCTCTAAAGCACTATTCAAAGAAAAAACTGATGGTTAATCTAGCCATATTTCTACACAACCTATAATTGGAAAAAACAATTCCATTCTCAGGGTCTGTGGGGCAATATGCAAATCAGAATTCATCTTCACAATGGAGTTGTGTGCTTTCTCTCAGCATAACCCATCCTTATTTGCTAGCTCCTTACATAACAGAGGGTTCAATAACCCCTACTTCTCCAATGCTCTGGCAAAGGAGCAAGAGATTGTTTTCCAGGCTGGTAGTCACAAGTAAGCGATTTCAAGAATCCTCTAATGAGGCAATCCATAATGATTTTCCTAACTGAGTTCATTCTCCAACTACAAGGGGAAAAAAAAGTAATTTTAGCAGCCTATTTGAAGCAGGAACACACACATACATACACACACACATATACATTCCTTGCATTAAAAAAAGATAAATGAATATATACATATGAAATTATCACTATACACAGATGTCTGGAAAAACAATTTATGCAGGTCATTTGATATTCTCTAGGCATTGGCTAAATTTGGACTTCAAAGGGTAGCTAGTTATTTTAACATTATATTCTATATTTAATATTTTATTAGCTTTAAAATCCTGCTTTTTAACAAAAAAGAGAGGACTCAGAAATAAATGTATGTTTTTCTTTTAACCCATGATGGAAATTTGCATATCCTAAATACATGCATAAATTCTTAAATACTTCATACTTCTAATTAAATAGCATGAAATGTACCACAAGTATTTATTGTGGGTGCTTAGAATTTGGTATTGTACTTTTCTTTCTCAAATGACTATCAAACACTAAAGTTGGAGTACAATGAGATTCTTTTTTTCTTAGGTAGTGTCAAATGTATTAAATGATATGAGATGACTATGATCTTGGCCATAAAGACGAAAACATTAGGATGATATCAGAGGTTTCAGAACTTAGTTTATATACCTGCTTATGAGCTTATCAACTGCCTATGAGAATGTAATGCAAAATGAAGATGTACATTACAAGAATGTAATGCTATGAAAAATGCTCTTTAGAAAATATATAATGTTACAGACATTTCAAAAGCACCTGAGCCAGTATTTGTAGGACTGGAGTCTAGTATTTGTATTTTCAGCAAACTCCGCTGGAGATGTTTTATGTATACTAAATTTCTGGTACTGCTACTAAAAATAATTCTCATCTCTTCTTCCAATGCATGAAATAAAGACCTCTAATTACAATTATGATTACCATAGCCTTTCAGAATTGGAAATGACAATAAAATTCAACCACTGAAACCCTTCCCACAGTTTGAGGGTGGAGGGACCCACTTAAAATTTTTATTTATATTCTCAAAATTGGTAATTTTTGCAGAAATTCTTGAAACTTTTCCAAAATGCAGGCCCCTCAGTTATCAGTTTTGTTGGTTGCTCCCTCCCTCTGCCACTGCTCTGGCTTCTGCTTGCTCTATATATTCCTTCCAACACAACTCACTGAAGGTGTTAGCATCCCATTTCCATGGCTGCGTCTAGAAGGTGTCACAGGCTGAATGCACTGATACTTCTAAATGTATATTTGATGTCAATTACCAGTGATTGGGCCAAGTCCTTCTAGGTCTATCACTCCTTTGCCAGTATCCATGTTCTTCAAATTCACAGTCTTCCAATCTCTTTTGTTTTTCTAATCTCTTTTGTTGTTTTTTTTTCCCCAATCTCTTTTGTTCTCCCGATTTCAGGAAAGCCACTTTTAGGCATTATTTTATTTCCATTCAAGAGATCATGTCATCGAACATGTCAATAATGCTTCACGTTAGCAGCTGACTCACCTCCTCTAATCTTCCTTCCTAGCCTACTCTATAAAACCTCACTGCTTCATTTATTCGTTTAGACTGAAGAAAGAGCACGACTGAAAAAATAAAATAAAATAAACTATGCAATTAAGCATAGGACTACGGTGTTCAAACTCAGCTGGAGCTAGCTCAAAAGTACTTTTATTTCTTTTTTTTTCCCCCACTCAATAGCCACTCCAAAATTTCCATAACAAACTTTCCACCTACAACCCCTTCTGACTCTCAGCAAACAAACTTAACTTCCTGCACTTAGGGATAAATTATCATCATCAGTAACCATGTTTCTTCCCATTCAGCTTGTTTAGGCTCCAAATAAATCCTTCCTTCTCCTCAGGGTCCTTTTTATGTCAACCACTCTGTCACAAATTTGCCGCTTCACTGTGTTGTAACACTTCTGACTCCTTCCTCTCAGCATGTACATACGCAGCTACACTAATTGAGCACCAATCTTGTGATATATGTTCTTTACAAACATTTCCCTGAAAACCCTAAAGATAGGTATTCTTACCCGAATTTTGCAGAGCAGGAGATTTAGTTTCTGCAACTTATCCAACGAGGTAAAAATAGCTAATATTAATTTAGCTCTTTTATTAGGCACAGTTCAAATCCCTTTAAATTACAGTTGTGCGTTGCTTATCCCAACAGATATGTGTTCTGAAAAATGTATCGTTAGACAGTTCTGAGATTGTGCAAACATCCTGGAGTGTCCTTACATAAAACTAGATAATATACCCTACATCATACCTACTGTATCTGGTATAGCCTATTGCTTCTAGGTACAAACCTGTGAAATATGGTCTTGCACTGAACATTGTAGGCAGTGTAACACAACAGTAAGAATTTGTGTATCTAAATATAGAAAAGGTACAGTAAAAATGTGATACTATAATCTTATGAGACTACCATTGTATATGAGGTCTGTCATTGACTGAGACATTCTTATGGGTGCACAACTTTATTAGGTAACATAATCTTCTTGGTAACCTTATTAAATAATCACATCATTCCTATTTTATGTTTGAGGAAGCATCACCTAGTCTTAGCTAGTACCTTCTTCTCCTTTAATAGGGAAAATTCTTGAAAACGCTGTTTACCTTCAAGATCCCTTCTCCTTAATTTTGCATGTACTCTTACCAGCTGGTTTTTGCATCAAGCCCCTTCTACTATCACAAAAGTACAATAACAAGTATATATCCTAACTTCCAAATGTTTTATTTATCTGTCTTCTTCTAGTTACTATCTCTGCTATGCCCCCACCCCTCTTTGTTTCTTTCCTCTGTCTTTCTCCTCTCTTTCTCTTTCTGTTTTTCTCCTCTCTTTCTCTCCATTTTTCTCCCCCATTCCCTCTCTCTCCTTATTTGCAATTCTTGGTTAGAATTACACTAATAATCTCATAATGATCTCTGCCTCCACTTCTAATATTATTATTATTTTTTTGAGTCAAGGTCTTGCTCTGTCACCCAGGCAGGAGTGCAGTGGTGCAATCATGGATCACTGTAACTTCTAACTACCAGGCTCAAGCAATCCTCCCACCTCAGCCTCCCAAAGCACTGGGCTTACAGGCATCCTGAGCCCTTGTGCCCAGCCTCCTTTCATGAGTCAACACGCTTATTGTCTTCAGAGTGGTTCCTTCCAAATAAGAAACATGATCATAATTGTTTTGTCCATGATTTTTCTACTGGAGGATTCTACTAATCTCAGGATCAAATACCCTAGGCAAGCTATAAAAGGATATGTACCCTAGTCTTTGTGAAATACCTGCAATCATCTGGACTTGTCCTCACCTTCGATGTCATGCCCTTGCGCATGCTTATTTTCATAATATTCTCTTTGTCTTCCTTTGTAACATATCACACGCACACACACTCCTACCTAGCTGACTTCTCTACATTATTCACATTTTGGGACCCATCGTGTGTTCATTCAAAATTTCCCCATCTAATCCCGTTCTTTACAAAGCAGCCTATGCATAATTTGTTCACTTTGATCACCATTTTAAGTCAGAACTCAGCAAACTTTTTCTAAAAGGAGCCAAATAGTAAGTATTTTAGGGTTTGTAAAACAAAATGAGCAACTATTTTCTCAGAAATACTAATGCTTTCATAACATTTTATATTTTAAAATGTAAAAGCCGTTCTTTGCTCTCAACACATACACACATAGGCAGTGGGACAGATTTGACCAACAGATGTAATTTGATAATATTTGTCCTAGATTATAATTGTTTTATAACATATCCAATCTCCTCCATTTTACTATGGAAATGTAGGTACTTTATCGTTTATCTTTTTATTTCTCGTGATTATCCCAGTGCTTGGTACACATTGGCCAATTAGTAGATGTTAACTAATATGAAGCAAATAATAAATGATATTTAAATCTGAATTCATGCCACAAATACAATCAACCATTTCATTTTATAGAAGAAGAACTTGCATTAAAAAAAAAAGGTTAACATGGCTTTTCTAAGTCTATAGTAAATAAAAATTATGCATATTATATTTAATGATATGTGATTAAAACCCTACACCAGTTGACTGCTCATATTTATTACTTATTGAGGCAGAGACTGTGTTGTATTCTTTGGAGCATGTAGCATTGCATAACATAACTAGTAAGAATGCAATTTTTTCATCATGCGGGGCATATAATACTTTCTAACATACATTGTATTATTGCATCATACAAAAAACTCTGAAAGCGATATTGATATAAATGATGAAACTAAACACATGCACATTATTTAACCTTTCTAATATAACACAGCTAGAACATGGCAGAGTCAGAACACAGACTCATTCTTCTAACAGCATACACAGGAGCTTCTCACTATTTATTTGCTGCCTCCATAGCAGAATGAAACATTTGCTGAACTCTCAAATGAAGATTTTTCAAAATTCAAATAATATGTTATTGCCAAACCAGAGTCAATTAAACTAAAACCAAAACATCTGAGCCAAAGGAATAATTTTTCCAAGTCTATCTTTAAAGTATTGATCAGAAAATTTAACTACTGTTAGTGGCCCTGAAAATGATTTTCACCTCAAGAAACAGGACAAATGCCTTGATTAAGTTTTCATAGCGACTCCTAATAATATCAATAACCTAAGTAACCTAAAGAGGCAAAAGAATGTAAAAGAAAAATGGCATGGTGTAAGATGAAATGGATAATAGGTGGAGCTTGCACATAAATGCCTTTCAATTCATTTTATATAATGCATATTCCCTATGTATTCCCCTATGGGAATATGTATTAGTAAGGTTGATCTATATCTATATCTATCTATATATATGCGATATATTATACATATATAATATGCATTTTATATAATACATATCCCCCTATGGTAATATGTATTAGTAAGGCATATATATAGCATATATGTAATATCTATATGATATATAGTATATACCATATATATGACATATATGTAATATATATACTATATATATCAGTTTTACAAATACATATCGCCATGGAGGAAAATGTATTATATAAAATGAATATATGTTTTATATATGAATATTATATACAATATATCATATATATTCATTTTTTGCATTTTACCTTTGATGAAAATATAATTTAGCTATTATTGACTATTTAAGTTTAAGTATATATATTTTCATGAGCACTTTACCATGTGCCTTTTATCTATTTGTTTTCAATTTAGATATAAATTAAACACACATTTTTGGTCAATATGAATTACATAATTCATGTGAGAAAGCACTCAACAGTTCATAGTAAAATAACTCAGCATCACACTAATTATGGCGCATTTTAGACAAGATGACTTAGTAGTCATTTATGGAACAGCACTAAGAGAATAGCAAGAGGAATAAGTACCTAACTATGGTTGAAATCATGCAAAAGCCATCCCTGAGTTAAGTAGAAACAACGTTCTTCCTAGCTTTGAATGATATATCACAAATCACTCAATTCCATTGAAGTTATAGCTGCACAATATACAAAACAAAGGTTTCCATGTTTCACTTATAAGGATTGAAAAATGATTATTCTCTTAATGTTAGAATTAATCAAATTAAAATGCAACTAACTGTTAGTAGGAACATGTTTTAAATAGTCTACACACAGAGATTTACACTGATTCAAAATGATGACAGAAGTTTTTGCATGAAATAGATTATTTGTTGGCGATAATGCCGGCACTATTATGACTTTCATAAAGTGCTGGAAGATAGCAGTTTCCAAGGATGATTTGATAATACAGCTGTAACATTACAAATGAAGGATCTCAAACACAAGCAATACCTGCCGTGTCATTTCCTCATATTTTAGAATGAATTCAGAAGGTGATGACTCAAACTGAATGCTTTTATACAGGGTATTATTACCTAGTGTTGACTTTTAGACTATTATGTGGATTGATTGGCCAGCTGTTATCTTTTGTACTCTGAAAAGAAGCTAAATCCTAGATGCTTAACCTCTCAAAAATCTAGAATCTAGTAAACAAATTACAAAGAGGAGAATGGTGGGCATATCTTCTCATAAGACAATTTTAATTCACAAAATATATTCAGCTACCACATTCCACCCAGTTTAATTATTGGACTAATTGTTGGACCAGCCATTTAGTCAGTTGTGCTTTCTCATAAATCTTTCCATTTGCCTTCAAATAACAGTAGCTACAAACTGTTGTTTGTATTGGTGTATTGGTATCTAGTTCCAATACATCAGTGAGTAATGTTTCAACTCAAATGTTTCTTGGTGTTAATGGTCCCTAACAAGGATTCTGTCAATTAAATGTAATTTAGATATGCAAAGTAGTCATATACATGGAAACATCCTATGAATTCTTTTCCTCTTAGAAATAATTTGATAAATAGATGGGATATCTCAATTTTTGAAGACAAGACCTACTGAAATTTATGGACATGATTCCGGAAAAAATCATGAAGGTCATGAGGGATTAAAAATATCATCCCGGCAGGGTACAGTAGCTCATGCCTGTAATCCCAGCACTTTGGGGGGCCAAGGCAGGCAGATCACAAGGTCAGCATTTAGAGACCAGTCTGGCCAATGTAGTGAAACCCCGTCTCTACTATATATTTGAAATATTTAAGACATTTTTGTTGTAATTAGCAAATTTTGCTGTTTGCATTTCACAGGATGCCTTAGCAACTCTTCTTGAACAATGAACACACAGTGTTCAAAACCATTCAGGAAGCCAGTTAGAGCCCAACAATTGGGGTGATGCTGGAAATATGTGACAGGAGAGTCAAAGCCCTCTATTTCAGCTCTGTCCTAATACTTGTCAACTAAGAATTGTAGTTTTACATATAAATATACAGGCAGGAAGTTGGAAGGTGGGGGCATTAAAGAGAAAAAACCAATATTTTATATTTCTTTGTAATTAAGAAATAAATATATATATTCTTATATATATGTTTATATAGAAGACATATATTATTTTCAAATAGAATGTTTTTCAGTCTACTATCTCTATATGCTTTTAAACATAACACAAAATAAATATCCCTTCAATCTCAAATCAGTTTCAAATTACTAATGCTACTTTAAGATTCTGATGTGTAACACTGTAAATGTGTGAAACTAATTTATTTTTAAAATCCTCTATAGAAATAAACTTAAAATCTATTTCTCAGAAAAAACTCTCCAGTAGTGTTAGTTTATTGGCAGTATTTTACACTTTCAACTATAATAATGAGAAGTTCATTTCATTTTGTTTTTCAAACACAAGTTATGGCAAAGCAGATTTACTCTTATCAGGAATTGGATGCCAAAGGACAGGAAAGAAAGGGGTTGAAAGAGGGTTCAAGAAGGTACTATAGGTTTATAGAAATAAAAGCCAAAAATTGAATCTGATAGGGAACATTAAGTAAAAGTTTTTAGAAAGTAATTGTTTGGGACCTGTCAAGTCTACTTAAGTAGACATAAGTAAATGGTTACACTGTAATTAGATTCATAAACAAAATCCAAAATGCACTGAATAAAACTAAGACTGAGAGAATGCATAGCAATGAGATGTGCATGCTGTTGGATGTTAGAGAGACCACATCAGTCTCTGGGCAATGGCAAGGACAGAAACCAGAATAATTATGTTGCAAAAAGAAAGTTGCTAATTGAGGCAGACATCCAATAGCCACTCACCTAATTATATTTATTTGCTAGCAGATTCATAACACCATGAGCTTTAGGGTAGGTTGAGTCTTTCCATAGCCTCAGAGGTGAATCTAGATTATTATTCATAGGCCAATCATGATTATTGTATTTCCCTTTCCTATCTTTGGTTTACAAACACACATAAGCTAAGATTCATTAATTAGTCACATTGATACAGACAGGAGGCAGGAGGACAAGGACCCTGGTGAGGGTTCCATCCTCAAGTCTGGACCCATGGCCCTAAATGAGAACAGGCATTCCTCTTTTCATGCCCAAATGCTGTCTTTTGGCTCACCACACATCCCTGCCCCCCGCCCATAATGTGCCCATATAAACCTGAAGTCCCAGGCACTATAAGCAGAAAAGCGGCAAAGTGGAAGAGTAGCAAAGTAGGGTGGCAGAGAAGAAGAGAAGAGAGAAAGCATCTGAACCTCAAGAGGAGTTTGTCTGAGGGTCGGAGAAGAAATATGCCTCAGGATAGCACAACTCCAGGGGAAGATCATCATCCCACTCCATCCCCTCTCCAGTTTCCCATCCTACTGAAAGCCACCTCCGTCACTCAATACAATCCCTGCATTCACCATCCTTCAAGTTCATGTGTCCGGATTCTTCCTGGACACAGGACAAGAATTCAGGATGTACCGGGTGCAGGAACCCAAAAAGGCTGCCACACTGCCTCTTCACTCAGCTGTTTAACACTTACGCTGTTCCCAGATGGCAGGGCTAAAAGAGCATTGTAACACTCTGAGACACTGCTGTGGGGCTGCAGCCCCCAAGCACTCGCCCCAGCTCCTGTACCTGCTCACCTGTGTGCTCCCTCTCCCATAAGGGGCTTGAGCCCGGTCAAATAAACAAGCCACACTCTGGTTGCACACCTCACAAGGGGGTCAGGAAACTCTCCCGTTTCAACATGACTTCCAAAATATACACATATATGCAAAAATCTTTATATATGAACAGTTCTATTAAACTTTAATATAGATAAGGATTAAATGAAGCTATAATATGAAAGTATTTGAAAAGACTGGGCTGGTGAGGTGGCTCACGCCTGTAATCCCAGCACTTTGGGAGGCTGAGGTGGGCGGATCATGAGGTCAGAGATTGAGATCATCCTGGCTAACACAGTGAAACCCCATCTCTACTAAAATACAAAAAATTAGCCAGGCGTGGTGGCGGGCACCTGTAGTCCCAGCTACTCGGGAGGCTGAGGCAGGAGAATGACGTGAACCCAGGAGGAGGATTTTGCAGTGAACTGAGATCGCGCCTCTGCACTCCAGCCTGGGCAACAAAGAGAGACTCCGTCTCAAAAAAAAAAAAAAAAAAAAAGGCTGATGCATTATTTTATTTGCAAATAATTACAACTGCTTCTTGCTTTCAGGAATAATAATGATTTTTGAGACTTTTTAGCAAATTAAAAACTTTAAAAATATTAACAACTGTTATTAAAATCCATGTGTGGTTCATTTATACTTACATACACATTCTAAAACTTGTACATATGCAGATCATAATACATAATTAGATAACCCTTTTAATTAAAATGTGGAAACAAAATATATATGTACACACAAAAACCTGCGTTGAACTCCAATGTCAATCCCTTCAAGAAAGAATAAAGATAAAAATTGAAGTTAT
Organism: Colobus angolensis palliatus; assembly: GCF_000951035.1. Classification (NCBI taxonomy): domain Eukaryota; kingdom Metazoa; phylum Chordata; class Mammalia; order Primates; family Cercopithecidae; genus Colobus; species Colobus angolensis. The sequence goes on along the minus strand of NW_012121043.1, from coordinate 2,905,167 downwards.
AAGTGACAAGTAAGGTACACACCAACTTACTAAGTTTTTTTCTTTCCCCGTTTTTCTCTGAAACAATAGCAACAGAAAATGTCAAGAAATAGATTAAACGAATCTTCGATTTGATACTTAGTGCCACCATACCGGTTAAACAGAAAGGGAATTGAATGCTGTATTTACTTGTGTAATTGCTGCCCTTTTCTTTCTTGCTTTGTAAGCTGCTCGATTCAAATTAACCTATACAAAAGTCTACAGACAGCAGTTACTCAACAGTGAACAATATGAGAGTAAATAAGGTAAATGAAGCAAAACACAGTACTGTACATATCAGCAAAGCACAAATAATGTGCTGAATTGTAAATTCTGAAGTAGAGATGAAAAGGAAAAGATTCAGGACCGTCAGGTGTAGGTAATCAGTTTTCATGTACATTTGTAGGACATGTGGCAAACTTACCACAAAAGAATAATTTTTAGAAATCAACACTCAACTTGATATGAAGCATAAGAGAGTAAATGTTTCCCATCCTCCTTTGGCTTTGAAAACTGATTCTTCTGCATGAATTAATTTTTACATGTTAAATAATTAATTTGAAGAGATGACAACCATAATTTAAATTCAGTCCTAAATATTGCCTACACTCTTAAAAATAGAAACACTTGTATACAGAAATAGATTAAAGCATCAAGCAATAACTGATGATCATTTTTAACATTAACTGCTCCATTTTTAACAACAGGAACAAATACAAAATTAGGGTATATAATAACAAAGAATGTACTGAAGGCAGGCAGACCTCCAGGAGGTAAAATCCACTAATATTCCCTGGCTCTGCCTGTCTTGCAGTCTAAAATTCCTCAACGATGCATACCCCTTTTCTCAAAATCACATTATAGCATCTCATTTTCACCTGAGTTCTAAAATTCCTTTAATCACACTAAGTTTAAAATATTAATAGATACTCACACTGTGCTTTGGGTGAAGAGTGTATTAATTCTGATTTTCTGCTATTTAAATAAGAACAAAAATTATGCATCTACCATTAATGCTATGGCAAGTGAATTTTTGTGAAACCAAAGCTGTTAGGAGGTCAGTGGTTCACAGAACTCCCACTCAATTTTTTCCTTGTCTTTAAAAAATTGAAACACAAATACAACCGTATTTTATAAGATAAAATAGGTACAACGAGCATCAGCTCTCATGAATTGAAAAACTCTTATTTGTCCCATTCAGAGTGGTCCTTATATTCAACCATATCTTTAATATTATCTTTTATGTTTTGTTTGTTTAAAGTAAGCACTCAGTAATGTGATTAACAGAAATGTTTTATGGGTGTCTTTATCAAGGCATAAAGATTTTCTGTTTCACATTTTTAATACTTTGTCTTGGTTTGAGTCCATTCATTACAATTTCGAACTGAAAACCTGGAAGAAAAAAATATTCCCTGTTTTTGCCATGGAGCATATTATGTGTTTTGCTCCAGAGGAGTAGTTTGGGCTATAAATTCTTTTTTCCCCCATGGGACATACAAACAGAAATTCTACAGATTTCATCATTTCACCACATGTTCTCTGTGGAAATTATAGTAAGTTACCTATGTCCCATTTTTCATTTTCTCATGCATTATTTTCTAAGATGAAAGGTAGAACTAAATGTAACATATATTTAAGAGATCAATGACTGTGACACGTATCTCAGAAAATACTATCCACCTTACAGATGGGTAAGTAGAGGCATGTATAAAGTCAAGAGAGTGTGTATTAGTAATTTCAGTGCAGCAAAAGGTTGAGAGAAAATTGAGTATCAGTGTAAACATGCAGAATGGCAAGCAGTTTTCCTTCCCTTCACTGCTTTCTTCTAAAAAGATTCCAGAAGAAAACTTGGCCCTAACTGTAACTTGGGCCTAATTGTCTTAACTGGAACCTCTTCCCACTGTGAAAACCTTTTTATCCCTTAAAGCTTTGGCAAAGTTTGTTATCAACTATTTGGTTATATGTGGTTTTTCAAACTGTGGTCCTAAGGTGAAAAAAAACTAGTACATCTGCTACAAGCTTATCAGAAATACAAATTCATAAACCCTGCCCCTGACCTATGGAATCAGAATGCCCGGGGATGCAGAATATCAGAAATCTGGCTTTGAAAAAAACTCTCCAGGTGATTCTGAATCACACCAAAGCTTGAAAACCATTGATTTAGTAGATACCAACCCTGATGATAAAAAGACAGGTTTATCAGTAGTAATTGTAGTTATAGTAGTCATATTTCTATAACAAGGCCTAAGATACTTTTTAAAGTTACACAATACATATGCCAAATAAGGAAAAAATTCTAGGTGGCAACTGTCCTAATATGATAGAAGTTTTTAGGCATAGGGAGAAGAGAAAAATGGGTCCCTTTATTCCATCTAGCTTAAGCTTTTTTTATGTAAGTTGCTAATATGCAAAAACAAAGATGGTCTCTCAAACATGGTTTTATAGAATACGTGTAACCCAAGAATAGCAGCCCATATTCGTGGTTCACATCTTTCACTGCTTCACAGAATATGGTCAATTTTATGCGATGAGTGGTTAGTCTACATGAGTGAGACCGGTCTGGACAATGTGGAAATACGAGTATTCATAAATCAGGGTAATTTAAACCAGCAGGCCACAAAATTGCTCAGTGTACTTATTTGGGCTCTCTTTGAATTTTCTGTTCCTAACTCTTCTTATTTTTTTTCCTTCTCAAAATGAACCCAACAAGCTTCAAAAATAGAAAGGTAGGTCGTACATAGCCATAATATTGAGAAAAAGTATAGATGGATAAACTACATTTAACTACTATAATTAAATAGTTACTATCTTCAATTCTAAACTGTCAGAAAAGAAACTGCTTTGTGTGACCACTTCATAATGTCCAGCTGCCGCTGCAAATATTAACTTGATGGAAGGGAGGATGAAGTACAAGTGTAAAATCTGGGTTTATTTATTTTGTTACTCTCCTTACGAATGTTTCAATTGCCACAAGAATTATTCACCTTTTTGGAGATTTTAACAAGTTACCTATCTTTCTTTTAAATAAAATGTGATTTAGAAAACAGGATACACCTAAAAATATAACGTCACTAAGGGAAACATAAAAAGTTATTGCATTCATTAATTGTTGGATAAAACCCTGAACTATAATAGACCTTGTAACATTTGCCATAAGAAACTTAAGTACCATTTGCCTGTCTTTTTTTTTTTTTTTTTAATTAACAGGCTTTATTTTTTGAGCAGCTTTAGGTTAATAGAAAAATTGAGCCAAAAGTATAATTCTTATATTATCCCTGAGCCCCACTCAGTTTCTCCTATTAATAGTTTGCATTACTATGATCTAGTTGTCATATTTGAGGGACGAAAATTGATATATTATTATTAATTAAAATTCATAGTTTACATTAGGGTTCACTTTTTGTCTTGTAAATTCTATGGATTTTGACAAATGTATAATGATATATATCTACCATTACTTTTTTATACAGAATAACTTCACTGCACTAACTATTTCCTGGACTGGCATAATTTTAATTTATATTATACTGGTAAAGACAGTTTAAAATCTATTTAGGAAAGGCATAAGAGATGTTTGAGGCTTGATATTTACTGAAAAGCCAAATAATGTTTCTAATAATACTTGTATGTATTATTTGAAAATACGTAACAGTGTGGTATAGCTTTGGTTCCATTCCAGTACCTCGTTACTCAAAGCATGTTTAAGGAACCAGCAACATTGATACTTACACTACCTAGAAGCTTGTCAAAATTACAGCATCTCAGGTCCACCATAGATCTTCTAAGTCTGAACTTTCATTTTACCAGAATCCCTAGGTTATTCTTGGCCAATTAAAATTTAAAAGCACTGATCTAAACGAGGACAGTATCTGGCTCTGTACTTACAGAATGTGGGAGTAGAAAGGGGTTCAGAGGCAATCTAATCCAACTTCCCTGACTTCTGATTGAAGAATGTATATAAGGCCTTTATACCCTTAAAGGTTTTTTGAAGATAATAACCAGGTCATCTTTCTTGCTATAAGTAGCACCTGCCTGGTAGCTTCCAGCAACCATTAGTTAAAAAATAATTAAACAGATACGTGATAAATGGATAAAAGTTGCATGACGAACTAATCTAAAAGCTAGTAATAGGATCCCCACCTCTTTTAACCATTCTATTCTGCCTACATTTGATTAGGTCTTGTGACTTTCTTAACATAGGTTGGTGACATTTTTTAAAATATAGACAACCGAAAAGCCCAAAGAAGAGCCACGTACTGGTGTTGGGCCTCCATCATGTTTGAATATGAGTCAGTTGTGTGCAGGGTACCTTTCAGGAGGTGGTAATAGCAGTAGCATAGCAACTGGAGTATAAATGAACAAGTATAAAGCAAACTTCAGGATTTCCAAACAGGATTTCGTAGAGTGAATTTAGTAAATTTCCAAGTTGATTCTGTCTAAATACTCTATGCAATAAGAAATAACTAGAAAGAAATAAGTGGATACAAAAATGTAACTCCACACGACTTAAAAACTTAAAACCCAAAGCTTTACTGTTTTTTAATCCTTACTGCATTTTATAAAGTTATCATAAGCTCTTGAATTAGCTACATAATTGAACATTTTTCTACATGTTAAGATATAATCATCTCATGCTGAATCTCAAATTTGACATGCATATCACAGATTTTCATAATCAGAGACTTTATTATAATAAAGCACAATTGAAAAGTAAAGCTGAGATAGTCAAAAGTAAAGATTCAACCTATTTTTTACTATTCTCATTAAGATCCATGTAGCATAGTCAAGATAATGAGACGGAGACATGGGACTTTTTCCTGACACAATTATTTAGCTCCAGAATTCTTAACTGATGACAGTTTTAAGAACCATGTACCTCTTCCAAATATGCATAATTCATACATATGTGTATACATATAGATTTATAATGTGATACATATCGTTGTATTAGAAGAAACAAATTTCTGCAGACATATTTTTGTGCAACATTTTTCGTATTCCAGGCTTGTCCCTAGTCCCCACACAATTTATCTTGGTTGCTGTAAACAGCACTCTGGCTTCTTTGTTCTCCTTACTTCTTTGGAGTAGGGGCATTAGGGACAAAGCAAAGTCCTCAACATAAATGGCAATTTAAGATCTCTTCTAAAATGCATAAGGCAAGTTCAAAAGCCCTTTTCTGTTGTATAAATCATTGTGATATGTAAATTTTTTATATTTTCTAATATCCCTTTAAAATGTAAACATGTTATTATTTATTTCAAAGGATCTTAGGTCTTCTGCCACTAACAGTATCTAAACTTTTAACTAAAAACACTTGTTATTGTATCAATAATTATCTTTGATTATCTTTGCATGAAAGGCCATTATCAAAAGAATAAGAAAGATCAGTAATTAAGATATTTTAAAGTATATCAGTCCTTGCTGTAAATAGACTACTTCCCTCTAATATCAAAAACTCCAAAACAGGGTTTGTAGGGTTATTTTCTTTTAAACATCTAAGCTTAATTCACATTACAAAAGAATACAATTTTATTTTGTAGCATATGGTTTATTTAGCTATTTTATAGAAAAAAATATAGGAAAAGTTAAATTTTTAACAAAGAAATGCTTTGGTATAAAACGTCAATATTTTTTATGTTTATCTGTCCTCTGGGGAGTTCTATTTTAATCCCTTAGCTTCTAAATTGCATTGGCATTACTATGATGTAGCTTAATCTAGCATGAAATGTCACAATAAATAATATATTATACACTGCTCCCCCCACAAATTTGCAATAATTAAATATTCTTGTTGCTTTATCCCTAAGAGCAAGTATAATATATTTATGTATGATGCTGACAACACAACTCGCCCTTACAAGCTTTGATCCTACTGCAGTTGAGTTTTAAATCCCTTATTTGTATACAAATCATAACTTTAAAATCAATGCATGAGGCAAAAATTTTGTTTGAAGTACATAGTTTGTATTCACAAATGCAATTAATAGCTCTCATGAACTTGTACTATATAATGTGCAATGTTAGGAAAATCTTGTAAGGTGCATTTAAATTTCTTTTCAAGTATACTACTGCTAATTTCACATGCAGTCCAGAGGAAAAGTTCCTGAAGAATCCATATGAAACGGTTGTTTTTATCAACTATTTTATCTTGTCATTTCATTTGTAGAGAAAAACAACACTAAGGCAATGGTTTACTTAGATCTTTTTCTCATTGTACTCACTATTTATAGGCTAAATTTTTTTTTTTTTTTGGCAAAAGCTGGCACTATTCATACTTTCATCAGAATCACTTTGAGTGTATATTAAAAATGAAAATGCAAATTACTAGGCCCACTTAGACTTCTTTTATCAGAATTCCTGAGTGGGGGAATCTGGAAATATATTTAAACAAACTCTTGGCAATTCTTATGTACACTAAATTTGAGAACTATAGTCTTAGAATTTATAAGTAAATGCTTATTAAATATTTTGTGCCAAATATGTCTTTCTGTATTTTCTGAGGATGCAAAGTTTAAGCAAATTATTTACATATATACAGTTAAATACAAGCATTATAGTGGAGGCAACACTTTATATAACAAAGTCCCGGTGGTTTAGAATAAGCTTCTTTAGAATTAGTTTTCATACCAAAGTGCCTGGTCACATGGCGGAGGCATTTGCACTTTCAAAGTTTCTTTCCACTTTGCGCAATTTATTTTTTTAAACTAAAAATCTTATGAACAATTTACCATACTTTTTCAGGCCAATAATAAGAATTTCAGCTGAAGAGTTAAAAGTCTCTCATATATAAACTAGATACTTTATGCTTGAAGGAGAAAACATTTTCACTCCATCCTATCCCCCATAACACACAGGCAGAGAGAGGGAAGTTTCAGAAATTTATGAGATATGTCAGTCAATGTAAAGTAAAGTTTGAATGGAAATGTAAAAAGCTTGAGGTGGTTGCAAAAATCCTTAGGGGGACTGGTAAAATGCTTATTAGAATAATCAGCTTAAAAAATTCCTTGATAAGAATGAAAATTGAAAGTTTCCCCCGGATTGCTTAGCCAGCAGAAAGAAAACTGAAACTGGGGGATTGAACACTAATCATTTAGATAGAAAAATAAAATAAATATTAAAAAAAAATCAACTTGTATTGGTTGAAAGGAGAGAGAGAGAGAAAAGGAAACCTAAAACGAAATTGGTGGTTCTACCTCCAAACTTCAGTTCCACTAATACTAAACGTTTTACTGTGCATGTCAAAACTGCATACTTGCTATGACCATTTAAAGGATGCACTACATGTTTCTAAAATGTTATTTCTCTCCATTATTTTTTCTTCCTTATGATGAAAGATTTACATACATTTCTGCATCCTAGTTTTGCTTATTAGTGTCTCCTTTTGGAGTCTTTGGTTTTGTTAAAGACGATTTTGCTAATTAACTCAGGAATTATAAACAGAAGAGATATCGTAAAGAACAGTGTTTGATCAGCTATGATCACACATTAATGTCACAAATAAATTAATTTATCAGGCTGGGCATGGTGGCTTATCCCTGTAATCCCAGCACTTTGGGAGACCGAGGCCACTGGATTACAAGGTCAGGAGTTTGAGACTAGCCTGACCAACATGGTGAAAATTAGCTGAGTGTGGTGACACACACCTGTAACTCCAGCTACTCAGGAGGCTGAGGCAGGAGAATCGCTTGAACCCAGGAGGCAGAGGTTGCAGTGGGCCCAGATCCCGCCACTGCACTGCAGCCTGGGCAACACAGTGAGACTCTATCTCAAAAAAAAAAAAATTAAAATAGCTGGCCAGTTTTCTAGCTAGCCCTTAAAGCTATGAGACACAGAATTTTGTTTCTATACTAATATGGTTTGCATCTGGGTCCCCACCCAAATTTATCTCAAATTGTAATCCCCAATATTGGAACTGGGGCTTGGTGGAAGGTGATTGGATCATGAGGATGGATTTCCCCCTGTGCTGCTCTTGTGATGGTGAGTGAGTACTCACAAGATCCTGCTGTTTACAAATGTGTGGCGCCACCCCCGTTTCTCTTTCTCGTGTTCAGCTCTTGTAGATGTTCCTGCTTCCCCTTCCCTTTCCGCCATGATTTACATTTCCTGCCTCCTCAGAAGCCGCTATGCTTCTTGTGCAGCCTGCAGAACCATGAGCCAAATAAACTTCTTTTCTTATAGATTACCCAGTTTCAGGTATTTCTTTATAGCACTATGAGAAGAGATTAGTACATATATCAACATGTATGCATCAAACGGAAGCCCCTCTACCAATGTTTCACTATTTTTGCCCACTTTATTTCCTTTCAGGTGTACTTTTCTTCATTTTAGTTATATGCACAAAGGAAAATACATTTGTTTCTGAATGTGTACCTATATAATGTATATGTGTACTGAAAAAAGTAAATTATCATTGCTAATAAGCTATGAAGAAAATTTGTACTGAGTCAGAAAGCTTCCAGTGTATTACTAAAATGACTTCTCAAATGGCTATTTTTTAAATCAGCATTTTAATACGGAAAGTTCATAAGTGTCCTAAAGCCCATGACTACATATTTTCAAATTATACATAATTGTAGTGTGATGCATTTTGCTAATTGCCCGTACTATGTTACCTTAAGCAAGTTTCTTACTTTCTATTAATCCCATTTTTAAAATTGTGTATTACTTTTTGTTTTATTTTCAATAGGATGATAATTTTGTAGCAAAGGATACTCCTAATCTTTACTAGTGCTCCACTTGTCCCTTTATTAGAGGCTGAAGGTATCCGGTTGATGTAACCATGAATTTTCTGTTAGTTAGTAATACAAGAACACGAAAGACAGGAAAAAAAATGAATTAGATAGGACCTCGGATACCTTAGTTTTGGCGTAAATACAAACTGGTCATGTGCCATTAAGAGAATTCACCTTACAGCTTTTACTGGTGACTTTCTGTCCCAAAAAACTGTAATTGTAAATTTCTACAGTTAAGTTACTGTATATTGTCAATTTTCACTTATTTGGCAATAGAACTATTATAACAAAGCACATTAGAAATGGTGAAATATTTTTTATAGATATTGTCCCAGGCATTATCTCATATACATTTTACAGTAATCCATTTGCGAGATAAGTAAATTGAGATTCAATACATACCAAGAAAATAGCCCATGATTCACATTTCCAATAAAATTACCTGATTCTAAATTCTGTATACTGTGTAAGGCTTTTCAAAGAAATTCAGATATGGGCCTGGTATTGAAAAGACTAAAAGCCAGAAATGAAATCCACAGGCAGACAGCCCGGGCGGCGCCCTGGGCCTGGTTAAAGATCGACCCCTGACCTAACCG
>NW_012121043.1:2889505-2895691 GCF_000951035.1 Colobus angolensis palliatus | reverse complement strand
AAAAAAAAAAAAAACCCTAGACGTTTGTGGTTTAAAAAAGGGCGGGAGCCAACCAGAAACTGCCGAATGTTCAAACTTCAAAATGTCAACCAATCCCAATCTTGTAACTGCAAAAATGCCCTAATCTTCTGTAACCTGTTTGTGCCTTACTATAAAAAGTAGGCTTGAGCTGTGCTCGGGACCTCTCTCTTGCCCTCCTGACTATGCCTGTACGGAGAGAGGTCCGGGTTCAAACCTGCAATAAAGTGATCCCGGCCGTTTGGCTTTGACTTCGGTTTCTGGTGGTCATCTTTGAGGGGGGTCTCGGAACTCAGGGCACAACAGTATGTTGACTCACTCCTTTAATCCCAACACTTTGGTCCGCCAAAGTGTGGACAGATCACTTGAGGTCAGGAGTTCAAGACCTGCCTGGCCAACATGGCAAAACCCAGTCTCTACTAAAAATATAAAAAATAGCTGGGAATGATGGCATATGGTTGTATGCCACTTGGGAACCTGGGAGGCAGAGGTGACAGTGAGCTGAGATGACTCCAGCTTGAGTGAAAGAGTAAGACTCCGTCTCAAAAAAATAAAACAAAATTATGATAAGACATCATTCTTGCAATGATGCTTTTAATCTGAATTTGGTGGTATAACAACTCCTGAGGTCCCATTGTGTGCATAATTTCTCAACTCTGTCTTCAGTAAGGTCAATTTGTTAGCTTGAAATAAGCCTTGGTGGGTGTTTTTTAACCACGGATATTGGGTAATACTACAATTTACGGCCTCCCCTACCCTTCAGAAAACTAGTTCCTAGTTGTTTACCAACATTTGGGTTTGGTATAAACTATGATTGTTATGCTGTTCAGTAGGGAAATCTATGACATTTTTATCAAAGATATTTTCATCCTAATCCACAATTTGGTAATCACTTTCTCAGGAAAGAATGATCCCACTTATTTAAATGGGTGCACGTTTAATTAATTAATTAATAAACTAAAACATAGTGAACTTGTATTAATCTTCATTAAAAAAGTTACTAGCACTATAAAAGTTATAAACTTTGAAGTTTTTATTAACATTTAACTCAGCAGGTGAAGTGCACAAGGTTTGTTGGGATTTTCAGTCATGCTCATGAACGCTACTGCAGCTCAGTACAAATCCATCTTTCTCCAGTCCTGCGTTAGCTTCCTAAGCCTTTATATACTCTAATAAGACCCCTAGGGTAACCTGTTTTCTGAAGTCATATTGCTTTTTCACTCTATCAGCCACCACACAATAGATCAGTTTACAACAGCATGTCTTCATGGTACCACGTCAAACTATATATAACCTATGGTAACACATTTTCAAAGACAGAATGCATTTTTGTACTTCAGAGTGCACTAGTCAAAGTATGACTAAATACTATTCTTTCTATTGGAAAATGACAGCTTTGCATCCTTTGCGTAGGATGTTGTTAATCGGGTTATTGGCCTACCCAATTTTGTCTACCATTAGAAGTAAACTCTTCCACCGGTCCTCACATAGGTCACTTGACCTCTTGTTTGAGGCTGTCCGTCCATTGCGGTTGTGCTTCTTTCTTTTTCTACCTAATTTAGACTCTTCTTAAGCCGAGTCATTATATTTCTCCTGGACACTTCTTTATTTTCTGTCACCGTCAGCTACAAAGAGCTTTCAGTTGTGATGCACTTCAGTGTCCCTAAAACATTTCTTTTCCTCTTTTCACTCCAAATTGCCTTTAGCCAATAATTTGCTGTAGCTTGAAGTGTTCTACTCTAAAAGGAGTTTAACTCTTTTTAACTGTCTTGGAAAAACTCAGACCTCATGTTATTTTACTAGCTTGTTTAATCAAATTCTATTTTAAAGTCAAATCCCTTTTTTAAAAAAATCTTCAATTACAGTAGAAAATATCAAATTAGAGAAGAGATAGACTTTAGTGCCTATACAAATTACACAAAAATGGCAAATATGTTCGGAATGAGCTGCATGAGAAAAATCAGCACGCAACATACAAAAAGGGAAAAGAAGAGATAGGTTTAAAATGGAAATGAGTTGATAATCTGGTGTAATGCTTACGAGTGCATTTACCTAATAGTCTACCTAACGCTAGAGGAACACTAGATTAGTTTAACATGACTCTGGCATAAACATTCTCTAAAAGTCATGCAATAAGAATTAAAATTCACAAGTCTTGGGACATGATCTGCCTTAGTGGTGGTATGCATATGAATACAAACACTTATATACGGAATTATTTTAACTAGGATCTGAAATGAGGAAATAAATTGAAATAGCTCTGTTCTACATTTTCTAACTGCTGAACCAAACTTGGCAGTGGGTGTTCCTTTCTTCCTTTATGTATCAAGCACTGATGATTAACCAGGGAGGATGCAAAGAGGCGGAATCATCAGGCAGGAAGCAGAAAAGGTGTAACTACAGAGAATACTCAAGAGTTGTCAGTAAGGAAGAAATCGAATGTAAATCTGCTCAGGAAATGAAACCAGATGTCAATATTAACAGATTTTTGTACTTTCAAATCTACCATCTATTCTTGATTTTATGTTTTTTCCTGAAATATAATTGTTTCAGGTAGAAAATTTGGGGCCATCTAACTTCTGTTATGCTTGCATCTTTCACATCTAGTGACAAGGTTCAATCAATTCAATGTTATAAATACGTCTTCATTCAGTTTCAGTGCTTTCACTAAAAGTGCCTTTATCATCTTTAATCCAAGTTAAGACAGGAGTCTACTAATGGGTCTCCAGCCTCCATTCCCTTCCCTCGCTAATATCCTCCTCCAGTACACTTTTAAAATTAGCCCTTTTAAAATTTACGTCGGATCATATGACTTTGTATTTAATGTCCTTGGTGATTCATTATCTGTGGCAATGTAAAATTTGAATTTCCTGGTATAGCACAGAAAGCTCTTCACAACATGGCACCTGACTATATATCTGCAGTACCATTTTTACTCTCAGTCAACTGGCAAACTTCTTCTCAATCCCAGTATTCCTTAAAACTCAACTCAAATATCCCTTTATTTGATCCCACCAGTACTTAATATGATGCTGACCAGAAAAAAATCCCATTTTATTTTCTCCATTTCCCTAAATATAATCTTATGATATTAGCTCGACTCTTCTTTTGGAAGATGATAAAGGGCATTTGGGAGTTAGTGTGTATACAAATTACACAAAAAGGCAAGTATGTGGGAATGAGCCGTATGAGAAAAATCAGCACCGAATACACAAGAAGGGAAAGAAGAGAGAGGTTTAAAATGGAAATGAGTTGAAAATCTGGAATAACGTTTAAGGGTGCATCTACATCGAAGTCTCCCAAATGCTAGAGGAACGCTGGATTCATTTGGCATGACTCTAACATAGACATAAGTAAACCACAATGAAGTGAAGTATTTCACTACCGAGAATGTAGTGAAATAATTTGTAACTTAAAATGTCAAAAGGACTTCTGGAGAGTTTGCAAACATTAAATTGCCATAATGTATCTTTTTTTTTTTTTTTATTAAGCCACAAACTGTGTGTTAGTTTATAAGAGAAAGTGACGCATTGGCTTTCAATTAATACTTTGTCCTTGTTTATTTTTAAAGTTTATGGAAAGATTATTGTATTTTTTACTTCTCCAAATGAGGCTATGGTGGTACCTAAGTGAAAATGGTACTTCCTCAAGGAGTTTTCAAATATGTTTGCTCCTTCAGATGTGAAGGAAAAAAAAAAAGACAAAGCACATGTCCTTAAGATGCAAAACAAGGCCTAGTCCGCCTGCAGAGAGAGCATCTCCTACTTTATCGCACTGCTCAGAACAAGAGGGATGTCTCTGTCACTTAGATCGCAGTTGTGTGTTTATATTTTTGACACTAGGGATTATGGGAAATCTAACTCATTGGGTGGCAAAAAATAGAACACATCTCTATCATTTGTATGGTACTTGCTACTTAATTTCATTCCTTCTGCATCTGCAACATTCAAAACGTATCAAATTCTGAAGTTTTAGAATAACTGGTTCATGCAAGATACACAAGGTTTCAAAAAAATTAATTTTTCAGCCATTCCAGAACTAGATTAGTCATCTTCAATTATTACCTACCTGGCATTTCTGTTCAAATTCCTATGCATTTATTATTCATCACATTGGACGCTTACTTTTCAGTCTTTTCTTCTATGTGTAAGGCCACACATACCTACATTTACTTCACTGAATCCTTCCATTCTCTTTAGAAATGTGTTGTCTCATTCATCTGGAAGAAAATATTGCTGAACTATTACCCACCCTTGCCTTTACCTCAAAATTTTCCAAAGCACAATCTTTTCTTGCTACCTATACTTCAATATTTCAGTTTCACACTTCAATTCTAGTATCTTATTTTTTAATAAAATTATTGCTGATTAAGTCTGTTTCTTCTCCTCCTCCTCCTCCTCCTCCTTCTTCTTCTTCCCCTTCCCCTTCCCCTTCTCCTTCTTTGTTTTATTTAAAGAGGCAGGGTCTTGCCCTGTTGCTCACTGCAGTCTGGGGCTTCCAGGCTTAAGCACAATCAAGCAATCCTTCCACCTCAGCCTCCCAAATAGCTAGGACTGCAGGCACACACCATCATGCCAGGCAAGTTTTTCTTTGTTTGCTTTGCTTTATTTTTCATTTTTGTAGAATCAGGGTCTCATTATGTTAACCAAGCTCATCTAGAACTCCTGGCATCAAGCAATCTTCCCAAGTCAGCCTCTCAAAGTGCTGAGATTACAGTTGTGAGTCCCTGCTCTTGGCCTTATTACTCATTAATTCTTCACAATCTTCAGTTTGTGGAAGAGGTACCCTTACTGCTAATTTCTTTCTAGAAACTGTCTAAACATCATGACCCATTAACTTTCCTTTGTAGCAAAAAGTCATGCAGAAATGATTTGATAAAGAGAACAGAATTGTTTTTAGGAAATTGTGCTTTGGCTTAATTTTGAAAGCTGAAGAAGGGTTTAATAGTAAAAGGTGGGTGAGAGGTTAGGGGGATATTTCAAAATGGTAGAAGTGGTTGTGTAAAAGTTCTGAGAGAAAAGAAATGAGATATTTATAAAACTCTAAACTAAAGCCAGGGTAAATAGGATATGGGCAATGAAGTGGAGAATGACAAAACCCAAACTGTAATGACAGGAGGGTGCCAAATTTTATAGAGCTCAGGGGACATATTGATTTGTGTCTATAGTCTAAAACCAAGAGATCACTGAATAATTCTAACTAATGTCATGACATAATCTTATGCTTTTGAAACTGAGTCTTGCTCTGTCACCCAGGCTGGAGTACAGTGGCGTGATCACAGCTCACTGCAGCCTCAACTTCCCAGGTTCAAGAGATCTTTCCACCTCAGACTTTCTGGTAGCTGGCATCAAAGGCATGTACCACCACACCTGTTTAATTTTTTTTTTTTTTTTTGTAGGAACAAGGTCTTCCTATGTTGCCCAGGCTGGTCTTGAACTCCTGGGCTCAAGGGATCCTCTCACCTCTGCCTTCCAAAGTGAGGTGATTACAGGCATGACCAAGGTCTTCCTATGTTGCCCAGGCTGGTCTTGAACTCCTGGGCTCAAGGGATCCTCCCACCTCTGCCTTCCAAAGTGAGGTGATTACAGGCATGACCACTGTACACTGGTCATATTTTGTCTTTAATTCTTCAAATAATGTCTTCTGTGTAGAAAGTAAATTGAGGATGACAAAAGGTGGCATAGAAATACCATGGTATGACAGGTACACAGCAGTCAAGAGGTGATAGTTCTGGAAAGAAAAAAAGTGAAAAGAAGAGAACAATATTCAAGAGGTAAAATTGGTAAGATTTGTGACAGAGCAAGAAGAACAAAGAGGTGTCAAGAATGACGTCAAGAGGTGGAGAGGGTAGTTCCATTTACTAATGCAGAGAACATTAGAGGAAGATCAGATTTGGAAGAGAAGATCCTGAGTTCAATCTTAGACATAGAGAAAACTCAACTAGGCAATTAATACAGTAAAATGTATATGGTTCTGAGCTTTAGCGAAGAGTAATACAAAGAAGCACAGCAAGGATTATAATTACAGCTAAATATTAAATTTGGTTTTGAGTTTTACCAGAGTTAAGATTTAAAAACCTACATACTATATTACATACCTATTGTTGTATTAAATAAACCTCAAAATGTATTGTATAGCAACAGTTCTGTAATTTTATAGAAATTTTTT
>NW_012121043.1:2885227-2887600 GCF_000951035.1 Colobus angolensis palliatus | reverse complement strand
ACATAAGCTGTAAACTATCATTAAAGCTGTCATTAGGTCCGAAGGGCACAAAGTCACCTCACAAAGTGAAGGAATGCTATGGTGAATAAAAGGAGAAAAAATAGTGAGGTGGTGGGATGATGGTGTATACTGTACAGTTTCCACAATGAATTCTTCAATCTAACAAATTCTAATATTCCAAGGCAAATTCAAGCTTACAAGCTAAATAAAATAATTTAACACTAACACAATGAGGTAAGATGCAATTTGTATAATTTTTGATACTTTGGCTACTTGTATCTACATTTCAAATATACATGTCATACATCTAATATATATATATATATATAAAATACTTAAGACATAAATAAGTTTCTTAATTTGATTTATCTGTCCATGTAAAATTCCAAGTTTTTCTTTTTAGCTCAACTGGTACAAGCCAGTTTTTGAATATCTGATCAGCTTGTTCACAATATATGATTCAGTTACAGGATTTGGCAAAAAGTACAATACTTACTGATTCTCTTTAATTCAATGTATTTTAAACATCATACCAACATAGCCATTGTCTTCAGCACTCTTCAGCTAAACACATATGACAGCTTTGAATATTGTGCTGAACGAGCTTATGAGAGGAATGCTTTGTTTATGTAGAATCTTCTGAAAGTCTGAAATCTAAAAACCCGTATTGTGTTTATGTGTCAACAATAGAAATAAACTCAGGTGTATGCGTTTAATGCTCTAATAATACCTGAGCTAGCTGCATTCATAAAAATGCCTCCAGCACATTTGCTGTGGTGGTGGTCAAAACCGGATTTGCCTTATTAAGAGCAAGATCTCACCATGCATGTCTCTGTTAATATTAAAGGCAAACTGCATTTAAGAGGAGATAATCATTGACTCTGAAGACCAAGTTACTTTTTTTATCCATGAACATGTTACAAGAAAAAATGAACAAATATACAAGCACATGGCATTAATTATGAAGGAATTAGGTACAAACATAAGTGCAAGAAATGTCCTTGAGAAAGAGAATGTGAACACCAGCATGTGAAGATCCCACTGAAGTATTAGTTCAATGCACTTTTTTACTCAATTTTGGTTTGGTGTGCAGTAAAGAACTACATATTTAAAATTTAAAGAATACAATGTCACTTCCTCCACATGAAAACAATTTGAGCAACATAAAATCACCATGAGGGGGATAGTTAAAATCTAGTAGGTCTCCAGAAGAAATTTTAAAAATTAAAATTTTTAAAAATTCCATTCATTTTTTCTTAAACCTAAAAATCAAACAAAAATACTATTACTACCTAGCAAATACATCTTAAAAGAGAATAGCTTCATCCTAACCTTTCAGGTATGTTTACTGTGAAGCAATAATGATGCTGAAAATACGGTTCCCAGCAAATCATTAAATTATTCATTACATTTTCAAAATAGATAGATTATATATCTATATTTATATTAACATCAGACAAGATATCAATTTGAAAATGATTTACTAGTCCTTCAAGATGGGAGAAACACAATCTTTTTCTCCAAAGTTCTTGTCCTGAGGGATTGAGATTGATTGCTTTATAAAAGTCATGGTGACAAAAAGATTTACAGTTTTTGATCATAGCTTCTATTACAGGCGTTGGCATCAAGAGGTATCACTTCAAAGGCCGTGCATTTTAAAATGAATTGGTCCTGAGGAGGACCTCTGGTGACCTCCCAGACTCAAACTGCAGAGTCTCAGTTTGTTCTGACATTCTTTCTCACTGCTTTGGTCAGTCTCTGTATTTCATATATTTAGTAACTGGTTGATGGATTTTTTTTTATATTAGGTGTTTCAAGATTTTATTGAGAAAAATATTCTTTTGTGACCTACACAAAATAAAACATGGAGAATAATACTTTTACAGAGTCAAACAAACAAAAAAAAACAACTAAATTAAGAAAAATATATAAAGGATGTGACTAATAAATACATATGAGCAAACTTATTGAGTTTGGTGACCTTTCCAATACTAGTGTAGTTATATAGAGGATTTATGTATAACTTGAATATTACTGTAATGGAACTTATCCATTTTTTAAAAATCTACCTACTAATAAAAATACTATTATGGTTTGTAATGTAGAGTATAAATATTTAATAAGACCTTTCTTGTTAAGCTCTTGTAGTTTCTCTTTTGTTTTTCTGTTAGTATTCTTCATAGAACTGGTCTTTATTGTTTTAAATCTATGTAAAACATTAATAATGGTTTAAGTAATAATGAAACTTTTATTTAAATGAAAACATGATATTTATACTAATTCTAAAAGACCCCAAACTGTAGAAAGAATATATTTCTGGGGGGCCAGGCGCGGTGGCTCAAGCCTGTAATCCCAGCACTTTGGGAGGCCGAG
>NW_012121043.1:2811743-2884820 GCF_000951035.1 Colobus angolensis palliatus | reverse complement strand
ACCGTTCTGGGTTTGGCAGGTGTGAAAGTTGTGTCTACATTATTATACTATCTTAGGTAATATACCACTGTCAAACTTCAATAAGAATAATTGTAGCATTAGCGAAATAACAGCAGTTAAACTATAAAAAGAAAAATCCGAGTCTCTCTTAAATAGAGAAGACACAGGCAAACGTCTTGCAGTGGTTGTGACCGTTCTGGGTTTGGCAGGTGTGAAAGTTGTGTCAACATGCCTGTGCTCCCGGTCGCTAAGCCCCCACTCCCAGCTTGACTCTCCTACTTTTGGCGGAGGTGGGAGAGGGGATGGCAAAGGCTCCCTCTCTCCTCTATGTCCGGTCAATGTTGGCAGGTAGGAGAGGGGACTAACAGGTCCCTCCGAATGTGTAAACTAAGAGACCCAGCTTTCAACAGTAAGAAATGAGGGAAAATCAACTGAAACTAGCAAGTTCTTAAAATGGCATGGATTTTCCAGGCATCCAGAATATCCTCCTTCAATCTAAGTGTCCTTGGATAGATGTGACTTTCCTCTGCGGCGACACAGTGAGCCCCGCTCCTTTCCTCCTGTGGCCCTTCTGTCTTCACCACATGCCGACCAAGTTTCCCCTGGGATGGGTATCCCACCCGCCAAGCCATCTGCAGGACTGCGCTTCCTCAGGAGAAAGCCAGTCATCCTTCTGTTGCCTAAACCTGCCATCTTTTATTTCTTTAAACTGAATCTTACCTCGAATATCTCTCTGGAAGACAGAGGCTGAGAAGATCCCTGTCCATCTCCTAAGACTCTGCCATGAGTGACTCAACGCCAGTACTTTTGCCAGTGAGAGAAATAAGAGAACTCTTAGCTGAGGCCAGTCCAGGGATCCTGAACGGGGCTGTGGTTCAGGCTGCAGGTCCCCCCATGAATGTGGTACATAGAGCTTCTGGCCCAGCTTAGTGGTGAGAGGAGGAGCCAAATGCTCAGAAGGAGAGTTGTTTGTTATTGTTTTCGTTTATAATGCCTTTGTTTTACAAAAGGAAATCATCATGTCCAAGTTAATAACCTCTTTCTGAAAGTAAAGAATTGAGCCACTGTTGTGAGGTGGAGGCGGCAGCCAGGAGGGGATTTTGGTCAGGATTCTTTAGGGTCAGATGACAGGAATACAACAGAATTGGTTCACACTTAAAGGAGGAGTTCATGTAAGGATATCATGGTAATGGCACAAAAGAGAAGTGCTGAAGAAACCATGGCTGCCCTGGAAAGTGAGATCAGCGTTAAGGACTCACTGCTCAAGGAGACCCCCTGCCTGTGTCTTATCCCTGAGTCAGTAAAAGGCTTCTGGATGTCACCCTATTTCTCCTCTGGCAGGAACCTGGCTACCAACATCTGTAATCTAGGTTTTGAAAATAGATGTTTGTTTGCTTTTTAATTGTGGTAAAATACTTAAAATCACTAAAATGTATCATTTTAACCATTTTTAAGTGTACAGCTCAGTAGCATGAAACATATTCACACTGTTGTGGAACCATCACCACTATCCATTTTCAGAACTTATCCATCATCCCCAATAGAAATTCTGTACCCAATAAACAATAACT
Organism: Colobus angolensis palliatus; assembly: GCF_000951035.1. Lineage (NCBI taxonomy): Eukaryota > Metazoa > Chordata > Mammalia > Primates > Cercopithecidae > Colobus > Colobus angolensis. Next base: position 2,883,249 of record NW_012121043.1, on the reverse strand, counting down.
AATCAATACCCGTTCTCCTCAGCCTTCGGTAGTCTCTAATATTTTTGTGTCTGTATGAAGGTGCTTATTCTAGATACCTCATGTAAGTGAATCATGCGATATTTGTCTTTGCATGTCTGGCTTATTTCACTTAACATAATAGTTTCAAGGTTCCTCCTTGTTATAACATGTGTTGGAATTCCATTCCTTTTTAAGGCTGAATAATATTCCACTGTATTATATATCACATTTTGCTTATCCATTAATCTGTTGATGGGTATTTTCATTATTTCCATCTTTGGGCTATTGTGAAAAATCCTGCTGTGAACATTGGTGTACAAGTGTCTATTCGAGTGTCTCCTCCATTCTTTTGGGTTGTACCCAGAAGTAAAATTGCTGGATCACATAATAATTCTACTAGGCTTAACTCTTTGAGGAATTACAAAGCTTCTGTTCCACAGCAATGCACAGATTTCAGCTTGTCCTCATCCTTACAATAACTTGGTATTTTCTATTTCCTTTTATATAATAGCCATCCTAATGTATGAAGTGATATCTCACTTTTAATTTTGACTTACAAATTTACTAATGGCTAGGGATATTGGGCATCTTTTATGTGTTTACTGGTCACTTGTTTATCTTCTTTACAGAAATGTCTTTAAAGTCTTTTGCCCATTTTTGAATTTGGTTGTATTGTTGTTTTTTAGTTGTAGGAGTTTTAAAAATATATTTGGTATATTAATCTCTTAACAGATATGTGTTTGGCAAATATTTTCTCTCATTCCCTTGGTTGTACTTTCATTCTGCTTATAGTAAGTTTTGATAAACAAAAGTTCTTAATTTTGATGAAGTCCAATTTATCTAATTTTCTGTTGTTGTTGCCTTTGCTTTTAGGTGTCATGTCTAAGCAATCATTGGCAAAGCCAAAGTCATGAAACTTTTCTTCTAAAAGTTTTAAACTTATAACTCTTTTGTTCAGGTATTTGATCCATTTTAAAATAATTTTTTATGTGGTAATAAATGAATCCTACTTTATTTTTTGAATATGGAATGTCCAAAATTCCTGATAATATTTATTGAAAAGACTGTCCTTTTGCCATTGACTTATTATTTTCAACATTAAATATCAAAGACATGTTCAAAGTCTTGAAAAATAATGAGTAATGTCAAAAATAATCTATCCATATATCTACAGACTACATAGCATATAATTTTGTAGATATTGGATTACCACAAAATCTAGACATTGCAGGATTTCTTGCTGCAATAATTTAAAATGCTAGTGTAAAGAAAAATATATTTATTTAAGCAATTTTATTTACCAACAAAATAAATGTCATTGCCAGTCACATAGGAAATAGTAAAACTAAGTTATGAAGTTGCTGATCACTTTATCAAGAAAAAGGGGCTCCAGTTATTGCTCATCTTTCTACAGTAAATGCTGATGATAAGGTGAAAAAGTAATTATATATGCATAATAACATATAACTGGCCAAGAAAAAAATTAAAATCCCAAGCAGCAAGCATGAGAACTTCACAGCTTCACTAACCTACAGTTACCGATGAAATAAATGAACAGTTAAACATGTAAAATCTCCAATTACACACAAAATTTGTTACATCTTCAGTCGCGTAGGGAAAATTTATCTTGAAACATTAGACTCTCTACTTCAGAATCAATACTGAAAATATAATTGCATATTTATTTTATAAACTATTTATAATGATGATTTAAATATAATATAAATTATAATATTCTATAATAAATTATCATTATTTATAAAATAAGTTAATATTAACAACATTTATTCTCCTTGGAAGACAGTAATTAAAAAATGAGTGTGATTTTTAAAGTTTCATAGAACGTCCAATCTTGAATAACTATTAGACATAATTTTAAAAATTCTCAAGAATTCACTTCAATCGTTGATGTGTAATTTGTAACTCTTAAATTATATAAACTTCATATTGATTTCTTATTATCTTTTGTGAATGTTAGCCACAAGGGGCTTTTTCAAGACGACATATGAAATGTTGATCTCATAATTCGACTGGCTCTAATGAACAGTTTATATATTCCCATATTTTTATTCTTCTGAAGAAAATCCACAAACTTTTTGGAGTAGCAAACAATTTCATGTGAAAGAAAGTCAGTCTTATCTGTAGTATATTTTAATGCTGAGATCATTTCATTTATATTTGTTAGATGGTAGCCAGAAACATTAATTATGAGTTTCAGTAAATTTTTTTCCTAAGTCTATATTAAATTCAATTGATTTTAAAGTAATAATGTTACATTAGATTTAAGTATTTTATAATGCTCCAAGAGGTAGTCAATATGTTATGTTTTTCTATACATATACCCCTCATTTTTCAATTTTTTGTTTGAGTTTTTTGGACAGGGTCTTTCTCTGCATGATCACAGCTCATGATCACAGCTCACTTCAGCCTCAACCTCCCAGGCTCATGTGATCCTCTAGCCTTAGCCTCCCGAGTAGCTGGGCCCAGAGGCATGCACCAATACACCTGGCTAAATTTTATCTTTATTTATTTATTCTTTTTAGAGATGGGGTCTCCCTATGTTACCTCTGGAATGTATAGCTTATGGAAGAGACATCAACTATAAAAGAATAACAGAGCTAATTCAAATTAAAACAATTATTTGTAAACTAATAATTTAACTGTTTTTTAAAAACACAATTTTCTGCTATGCATCGTAAAAGTAACTGTTTTAGGCCAGGCGTCTTGGCTCACGCCTGTAATCCCAGCACTTTGGGGAGATCGAGGTGGGTGGATCACGAGGTCAGGAGATCGAGGCCATCCTGGCTAACGCGGTGAAACTCCGTCTCTACTAAAACTACAAAAAAATTAGCCGGGCGTGGTGGCGGCGCCTGTGGTCCCAGCTACTCCGGAGGCTGAGGCAGGAGAATGGCGGGAACCCGGGAGGCGGAGCGAGTAACTGTTTTAAAATTAATGCCAAATTTAAGAAGCTTCAAAATATATTTCACCTCTTTAAGATAAAGTTTTAAAAACAATAATATGTTTTGATAATAAATAAGAGCAAATATGCCGTTTTTAAAAAAAAAAAAAAAACCTTAATGGAGATTTACGCACAAAAGGGGTTACGATTTATCTTAAGTCTTATTAAGTTAATATCAGAGGGCTCCATTAAGAGAAGCACTTTAAAGACAAGTTCAATATTTTCTGTTCTGTATGGATACATCTCTTTCTGGTATGCCACATCTTCCATGCGGTTTCATAAGGCTTCCTTATGATTTCTCTCCCTAGGCTTTATACAACTTCTGGAATCCCAGAGCGTATAACTTTAAGATAGTTTATGTCTCAGAAAATTCTGAGCCCTTCTTCTTAGGGCTTCAGCAATTATTTCTGCTTGGATGACTATCAATATCTACTTTGAACATTCACCTCCATTCTGCAGTTCAGAGCAGTTTTCTCCCATTATTGGCATGTACTTTGGGAATTTCTAATTGTTTGTGTCACCATCACTTCCAAATTAATATATCTGAGTCAAGATCGTCAACCCTCTCCCGGACCACGTTTCCCTTTGGACATCATTATGTCTACCAAATTTTTATCAAGTTTTAAACACCTAAACTCAAAACATGAGTCACTATTTGACTTACTGTATACACCTAGTAAATCATTGATTTTTATTAGTTCTTTACAGTTGCATTGTTTTTCTTACAACTATCATTTATCCCAGGAATTTTTTTTTTTTTTTTGTACAGAATTTACTTTTGCCTCCTGGTTTCCTCTGCTTCAACTAATCCTGCAAACTGCATCCCTGAAATTGTTCACGAAATTCAGCTGTACAAGTTGATGAAAACAGTATTTGCTTCCAGTTCACTAAATAGAGCAAGGAATCATTGTTCAGATGTTCTTAGCACATCACACAGAAAAAGAAAATTAAAAATGATGATAGCTAGTAAGAATAAATATGAAGGCCTCCATATGAATGAGAAAAACAGCAATACAAAAGTATAGGTAAGGGAAAGCTGATTGAACAGCAGTTCATGTTTTGCTTTGTTTTCTTTATTAAGTATAATATTTAAATGTATTCTAAGTTTATTAAGTTCATTACAAAATCAAGCTGTCCCTAAAGAGTTTATAGAATTATTGAGTCCAGAAAAATAACTTTACTTTTTATACTGTATTGGCCAGAATTTATTTGGAGAATTGTTTTAATTTGAAGGGGCTGGGTGTGCTGCTTTAAAAATCTAAAAATAAATGGAAAGTTCTCAAAGCAAGTGTTATTAGAATTAGGAAGATGTATATTCCGCCTACAGAAGAAAAGACTTAGATGGCACATACTCTTTTGAAATATTTAAAAACTGTGATATAGAAAATTAAATTTATTTTGTAGACTTCAAGAACAAACTAAGATATTGATATTTTCAGGGGTTCAATATAAATTAGTAATCAATAATAATTATAATCATCTGTTAGTTTCCATAGCCTGTGTAACACAGTTATGTGGCTTCACTGATAGACAAGCTTCAAGTCAACATCTACTAGGAAAAATACTTCAGTTATATCAGGTGTAAGAACATCAATATGAAAAAAACGAAGTTTTTCTTATACTTTAATATTGAGATGTAGCAAGGCAAGATTCTAGCAATCTCGCTCACTGTTCTCAAGTATATCAAATATTTAGGAATGTAATTTCAAAGTCCTGGCATCTTTATTATTTTATCTTTCTTAAGTGATTTTGGAAAATATTATTTCTGTTCCACCAAGAGAAATTTTCCTTCGCATCTCCAAATTTTCTGCTCTCCCAATGCTAACACTCTTTCAAAATACGACAGGAAGCTTGTAATAGCTTTTCTGTCATTTGCAAGTGTACAGAGACTGTTTTTTTCTTTTCTCAAATTCACAGTGAAGGGAATTATTTTGAACATTGTACAATTCAATTTGAAAGTGATCTGGCCACAACCTCTTCAGTCTTTTGAATATCAGTGTGGATTCAGCTAATCCAAATGGTTAGGGAGAGATTATCATCCTCCTGCCCTATGCCCATGCAGCTTCTAAACAGTCTGAGTATATCACATTTTCAGAGAAAATCAAGAGACAGGCAAATAACGAATCCACATCTAAGAGTATGAAATGGTTATGCTCCCCTGCTGGTACTGCTTGCTTGGTTGGCACTTTGTTTGGCCAAGGTAATTTTAGTATCCTTATCAAAATAAAGATTTATGTTGCACAATATAATTCTTCTGTTGTGTCTGGTCTTGACTATTGTTGCTATTGTTGTTTTTAAGTTTGCAGTTTACATATGAGTCTTCAGTCTCTGCCTTGTCTGAAGAGATTTCCACCTCGTGTATCCTTTATAGCAGTCTTCCTATTCCGACAAAATTTAGGTTAAGTTCTGTTTCCACCAGAAAATATTTTCTATTTACCCTTAAACATCTATAATCTCTTCCACTGAAAAATCTTGTCTTTATATCTCCTTTGGAACTGTCACTCTTTAACGTTTTTCTATGTCCTCTTTTTATCACAAAACTGTACTTCTGAGCTTCCTTTTTTCCGTCTTTCTGTTTTAGTCTTTTATTTCTTTCAACTAGTATTAACTGAACTCTTTATAAATGCATTAAGATCTAGTAAGTACTTCATTGGAGGTAATCAGCACGTACTAATGAAGTACAGCTTCTGCGTTTTCTCCCAGCCTTGTTCAACTGTACATTTAAACAAATTAAACCAGATTATTCCTAGGTGTCTATATGCACCTAGGAATATATGCATTTAGCTCTTTGGAATATCTTTCTTCACCTTCTTCCTACCATCACATGAACACAAGTGAGTAGCTGCCCCAAGGATATGGCAGTAACACTGACTTGAGGTTTTTAAGTAAAAGTTAATCTTTACAATTTGGCTGTAAATGGAGGAGACTGGCATGTACAGGAATTCACAGAGCTGAGGATGCTGACTTTTTAAAAATTATTTTTAAGCTAGTTGAGACTTGAGAAAAAGAGGGAGTGGGCAGTAGAGCAGAGATTATTTATCTGTTGGCTATGAACTGAAATGCATTTTATATTTGTTCATTTTTCAGGATGAAGATTTGGTTAATTTTGGTTCTTCAAGAATCAGATCCCAAAAGAGGATTAAACCTAGAGATTTATTAGAGGAAACACTTGTTAAGTATAAAGAAGAGAAAACAGGAATAGACATTGGATACAGGCCTGACCTCCTATGCCTAGAAGAATAAGGAAGGAGAATTAGATAGCAAGAGTGTTAGACTGTGTAGCAGAGTTCAGAGAAAGGTTTGGCCAAGCTGAGATATAGATATATAGTAGCATCAACAAAGACAGAAATGTGTGATTTTACACTTCAATATCTTGGAAAAAAGTAAGCAAACAATCAGGAAGAACCATGATTGAAGTGCAATTGATTAAGTAAGTTAGAGACATTGACAAAGAGCTAACCAATGATTTGAAAGGTTATGTCTTTTTGAAATGGAACGGAAGCCCCAGTCAGGGAGTGTTAATTCTTTCTTCACGGGAAAAATAAAGAATCTATATTTTAACTTATTTTTTTAAATCCTCAGAATCTAGCATGATGTTTCCCATTGGAAATTCATTATATAAATATTATCTGAATGAACAAATATATAAGCCAAAACATCATAATTTGTTTTTTATTGTGTTTTTCATATTTATATAATTCTTTTATTCCTTCTTATATGTATATTCACTAGTTTGATTTACTATGCCGATTGTGACTTCATGAAATTAGGATGCTAACTCGTTCTTTTACTCTACAAGAATTATAAAATATGCATACAATTTTAACATTTACTTGCCCTTTTATCAACAATTCTCTTCAGAAAATCATTAAAAAGGAAGAGTTGAAATAACACGTTATGCATTTATTCTCAATGTACTTTGCAAATATCAAATGAATAGTCAGTGCTGCATACCTGGCCTTGAAATTCAGAAGGCAATCCATTGTTTTTCCATTTGATTGAACACACATTACATGGGATCTAGCTTTTTTGTAATACCAAAAATATCATAAATAAGACGAAAGAAAACTACTGGAAAAGTTAAGGAGAATAAAAAACTTATAGGAAATGTTTCTAGTAACTGTAAAGAACTCGACGAAAGCAGGACTTGAGTGGCCCGGATAGTCTCTTTTGATCAGGGAGAATGGAACTTGAATTTGAGTACACATTATATGGTATACATCAAATATTTAACACAGAATACAGAGAGAAATGTAATATGTAGAATAGATACAGAAAAAGAACATAATAAATTAGCTAGCTCATTGTCAATAGCTATGCGGGGCACTTCCTAGATGTCTTGTAACTCCAATGTCTTAGGTTTTCCTCATATTTTCTGCAAATGTTAATCTCCTTTAAAATGAAGACAATTACTTAATTATTCAATGCTGTTCAGCATTTTCCATACTACTTGTTATACTATTTATGGCATAATATTTTTGATACAATTATATTCACCAATATCCCCTTTTACTTCCTTTTGATTTAAGAGTACTTCACTAAGCAAAATTGTGGGTGCAAAATGGGCCTTCTAGAACTACTTTTGGATGACCATTCTATTCAATTCTTCTGTGGCACCATAGAAATGCACTTAAGTGACATATGCCCAGAAGAAAGCAAGATAAAGCTTTACTTTAAATAAGAGTGAATGTATAGACTTTGTTTTAAATATAACCAAATAAGATATCCACAATGTCCTGGAAAACCTAGCTCTCTCCAATCACAGGAGAGAGAATTTTGGAATTTCCATTTTTCCAATACCCCCAGATGGTCTAGATTAAGTGCTTTCGTTAAAATATATTTTGTTGTTTGGATGGTAACTTATGTAAGGTCTATCTAACACTTCTTAGATATCATAATGTATACAGGGGGAAAATCACTTCATACCTTTCAAAAAGAAAACAGATGGATGAATATGATTTTTCTGTGTTTGTTTTTTGATGGTGGAGGTGGGTAGGTTGTCAATTTTTATTTGATTGATGGTTCTCTCTTTTCGTCCTTAATTGGCCAAAATTTCCTGGCTATGGTAAGTCTGGACTAGCTAAAATATTAATCACTCTAGCATATGTTGTTCCCCATAATCAGAGCTTCTGTATCCCACACATTGCACTGCCAACCTTGGTTTTGTGAAAAAAAATTAAAATGAGGCATACTGTCATATCAAGAAGATGACATGTATATTAAATACATATGTACATTCATACATAATCACACACACACACACACACATATGTAGCTGTTTCTGAAAACATGATTTTTTAATGTACAAAATCACAGTTTGCAAGCTTCAAGAATTGTGAAAATAAACTAGTAACCCGCTTCTTTCCTGAAAGAGATAAAGTGTTCCAAGAGAAACCACATGGCCAAACATATTACTGTGACAAATCCCAAGCCAAACAATTAATTATCATCCTCTCTGCCAAGGTTTACTATGATTTCTATTCTTCTTCCCTCCATCATCAACACACAGTTATTGGCAGGAGTTCATGACCATTCTGAGCAACTTAGTGAGACCTCATCTCTACAAAAAATAAGCACAATTGGCCCAGCATGGTGGTATGCTCCTGTAGTCAGAGCTCCTTGAGAGGCTGGGGCAGGAGGATTGCTTGAGCCCAGGAGGTCGAGGCTACAGTGAGTTGTGATGGTGCCACTGCAATGCAGCCTGGTTCCCTGGAGAGCCAGTTACTAAACATTTGCCTGTACACTACTGGACTTATGTCAGGGTCTCTAAGAAAATAATCTATGCTGAGAGCAGCTTCTTTTATGCAGATAGTCTAACTTAAAAGCGTCAGTTGTTTTTTCAGCAACTAAAGACGAGAATTAAAGCAAAGAAACTATAGATAGAGTCTTTGTGGTGCTATAGAACTCGGTTGCTATAGAACTTGGGTGCTACAGCTAGGCTTCCATCTTTAAATTTCTGTGTCCATAAATCACAGTTACTAAGAAATGTAATCATATTGAAAAAAAGATCACAGAATATGTAATTATTTAGAAAAATATTGTTCATATTACATATATTTCAAAATAATAGCAAATCTATATAAATATTAAAATCTGAAATTTGAAATTAGTATATTCCATATATAAAACTGCATTAAAATATAGAACCAGTTAATATAAATTTTCCTTTTCAGAGAACTGCATGCAGAAAGTTATACAAGAGTTTAGTGTTTTATCTACTCTGTTATTTGTCAGTATCAGGATTTTAATAAAAGACATAACTACATCAATTCATATTTGCTACTTGAAGATAAAATGAACACCAACTTCAGCTAAATATATGCCCTAAAAAGGGCATATAACTCAGTTCAAGAGTGAGAGGATTGTGTTTCTAGGTAGCAAAAAGAAGAAAAGTAAACAATTTAGTAGAATTAACAGGATGTATAACTTTACATTGTATATACACTAACGTGTATTTGCTTATTTTTTTCTAAATTATCTATTTAAAAAATTTCCAGCAAACATCCCACGCAAAATAGAACAGTTAATTATACGAGTGATTTAGGGGGAAAAATTACTTTTCCAAACACCTACAGTAAATATAGTGTAATGGGCACGGTCTGTAGCCTGACCTGCTTTCAATCCCTTTTTGCTACTTTCAACAAAACTTTCATTTGTGTACCTTTTCCCTCAGCTACTCCAGGAGACAAATTATCTCCTAACTCCCAGAGTATTCCTTACTCAGAGAGATTGCTTTAGGAACTCAGAGTGAGCCAGGAGGCTTAGCCTGACTGTGGAACTGCTATTGTTTGTATGGTGAAGTAAAGTTAGGGACAAGTGAATAAAGATAAAACATACTGAAGGGAATTAATTTTATTCTACCTATAAGAATATTCCACATATGAGAAATGCCTGCCTTTCATACTGGATGCAAATGGGGAAACATGTTGTCCTGGGCTTTTCTGTGTTTTCTGGCAAATATGAAGATTTCCCCATCAAGTATGTGCTCAATTCCCCCCTTCCTCATTCTCACACTTTAGTAGTAATCTTTATTATGCAAAAGATAGTATTCAAGGTGCTTTCACTTACATTGTCTCTTTTAATCACCCTTCAAACTCTGGTAAGCATTTCAGTCTCTAGTCAACAAATACAAAAACTAACCTGTCCGGAGCTGTGAGGCCTGGAAATTGCCGTGGCTTCTGTTGCTTAAGCTCCGTATCATCAGAGACAAGATGGCGTATTTCCGGGTTCTTCATTAACAACTTTTCCCGCGCGCGCCAACCTTTTTCGCGCCCAGGAAGATATGCAGCCTACAGCGCAGGCGCAATTCCGTGCCCGGGAAAAAAATACCAATTAACGGCGCATGCGCAATTGTAATTTGAGAAAACCCAGCCCCCCGTCACCGCCCTGGCCCAACCTCTTCCCCCTGCCAGCCTATATAAGGCATTGCACTGCCACCATTAAACGAGACTTGATCAGGCTATTTGTCTTGTCTCCATTTCTTGTGTTTTCTTGTCTCCTCCATTCCCACTCCCCCTTCCAGGGTCCGTTCGACTGTCCTGCAGGACGGGACACTAACCCACTACAAGGTTGAAGTATCCTGCCCACAACACACACACACACTGCCAGTAAGAAGCACAGCCAAGGTTTGAAATTCGGTTTTTATATTCTAGCTGGAGCAAGCATTCCATGTCGACAAGGATGAACCAAGAATTTGGGTCTTCAGACAACCTTCCAGTTTAGGAACGGCCACTCAGAGGTCTCACCCTATTGCCTTAATTGTGAATTTCTTAGCTTGCTCAGTTGCCCTGTCTAGTTGTTCTCCTCACCCAGTTCTCATTCCCCAGTTTCAGGATGGGACCTGTTCTCCTTAGTACCTTATACTTTCTTGTATTCTCTTTGCTACAGTTGGACCACGTTCCCTACAATCTCTACCTATCTATAAATGGTTTATCAACTAAGGGCGTATATCTCAAAGTAACCACCATCAAAATGACTTTTGAAATAATTAGCTACCTTGAATTATATGCAGGTATGAAATCACTGCTGGAACCTCCAGAGGCCTGTGGTCTCTGCTCACTGCAGCCTAGTGAGTACGATGGCAAGGATGCAAATAAAGTGTCATGTAGTTAGGGGAACGCAGAGATTCCTTCAATCACAGCTCCTCACTTTGTTCTGCACGATTGTTCACATGGTACTTTGTTCTATCTTTATTTGTTTTCAATATAATCATTACTGCAAATTAGAATGTCTTCATTTATTCTTCAAACATGATTATGAACGTGACATGCAAAACGAATGTGTGTACTATGTTCAGTGGAAATTTTTCAGAATAATATCCAATTTTATGTCAAAGTGAGAAGCTTCAATTTATACAATTTTAAGGCATCTAGTTTCCAAAAAAAAAGGAGAGAGAAACACTTCGCTATTTTGCAGGTGTTTTTTATGTTTCTAAGTCCAAAACATAACAAACACCTCTAAAAATGGTCAAGTGTTTCTCAAAGGGTATTTTCAGTTAAAAAAAAAAATCAATGTTGCACATAATTAAAAAAGAATACATTCTCTCTCCACTGAAAGAAAAATAGGGATCACTCAGAGAAATTGCTGTTAACAATGTGAACCTGCCCCAAATCAATTCTTCCCTGTGCTATTATTTATTTGATAGATTTTACTACATCATAGACCAACCTCATAAAACAAAGATGACCAAGTTATTTACCAAAACATATCCATGATTACGTTTCGTTTACTTGCAAAAAGCCATAGGACACGCACTTCTAAACATGAACGAATGAGCCATGTCTGTGATCCTCTCTCCTACCGTCAGTTTATTCACACATTTTCCCTCCCTGCTCACTCTCCTCCCAAACAACAGATATTGCTTTCTGTTTTGAAAAATTCAGCAGATCATTTTTTCTTTTCTTAACTGGTTGAGAGTTGCAAAAATAAATGAATAAAAAATAAACAGTGTGTCGCCTGGGTGCGATGGCTCACGCCTGTAATCCCAGAACTTTGGGAGGCTGAGGCGGGTGGATCACCCCAGGACAGGAGCTTTAGACCAGCCTGGACAACATGGTGAAACCCCGCCTCTACTAAATACACAAAAGTGAGCAGGGGGTGCAGGAGCGCTCCTGTAGTCCCAGCTACTCAGGAGACTGAGGCAGGAGAATCACTTCAGCCTGGGATGTGGCAGTTGCAGTGAGCCAAGATCACACCACTGCACTCCAGCCTGGGCCACACAGTGAGACTACGTCTCAAGAAAATAAATAAATAAATAAATAAATAAATAAAGTAAACAAAGCTTTATTGGAGGATACAGGAAAACATTTATATATTTATATGCAATTGGGTATATAAAAAGAAAAGCCACATACCTATGGAAAATTGTATAAATGTTATATATACGCACACACAAGTATATATACACACACATACTTTTTTTTGACAAAATATTACACAGATAATAATAAACTTCTGACCAATAAGAAAAGGAGGGTGGGCGCCGTGGCTCACGCCTGTAAACCCAGCAGTTTGGAAGGCTGAGGCGGCGGATCACCTGAAGTCAGGACTTTTGAGATGAGCCTGGCCACCATGGTGAAACCTCGTCTCTACTAAGAATACAAAAAAACTTAGCCGGGCGTGGTGGCTGGTGCCTGTAATCCCAGCTGCTTAGGAAGCTGAGGCATGAGAATAGTTTGACCCGGGAGGTGCAGGATGCAGCAAGCCAAGACGGCACCATTGCACTCTACCGTGGGCAACGAGAACAAAACTCCATCTGAAAAAGAAAAAAAAAAAAAAAGAGAGAGAGAGAGAGAGAGAAGGAGAAAGAAAAGAAAAATGTAACACCCAATGGTGAAAAATGCACACATGCATTTCAGCAGTACATTCCGTAAGATATATGTATACTCTATACATAATCAGCAAAAAACATAACAATGGGATGTTGTTTTTCTTTCTTCAGACAGGTAAAGATTTAAAAGATACTATAACAAGAACATGCAAGAATGTAAAAGTAGAATATGATATGCAGCACTGGTGGAAGTGTAAACTGGTGTTATTTCCTTGAAACCAATTTGAATTTATCTTGCAAATTTGAATATTTGCAAATTATTTAATTTGGCAGTTTTACTCCTGGAAATTACTGCACATATACAACCATGATCATGAGATATTTATTAGTCTTTTCAGAGAAACACAGTTTTTAAAAGAAAAATCCCTAGAAATAACTCGATTATTCATCAAAGAAGAAATGATTAAATTGTGGTAAGTTATATTCATTAAACAAAATACTATATAGTGGTGGAAATCAATAAAGGAATGGAACTTTTTTGAAAACAAAATATCAAAGGAGGAACAGTGAGTGTTGAAGAATGTATACAATATGAAATCATTTATATAAAATTTAAAATCATAAAAAGGTTAAATAGATTGTATCCATAATGGAAAGGAAATGAATGATATAAAAACATTCAAAAGACTCGTTAACCTTGGGAGGAATGAGAATTCCAATGGAGTGAAAATGAGGCTAATTGAATGATATGGTTAATGGTCAATTATTTAACTGGATGGTGGTAAAAGTTTATATATATATATATATATATAGTTTTATGTATAAAGTGTTATATTAACCTTTTCCCACAATCTTGTATATGAAATGCTTAAAATATGACTCGTATATTTCTAATTATCTGAAATGTCATATTTCTTGAAGTTGTCTAATTTTAGCACTATTAAAAGAAAACTTCAGACAAATTAACAGAGTTTAACAGAGCAAGACAGACAAAAATAAGCAAGAAAAGCAATTCATGAATCAGGCAGCCTCCAGAATCACAGCAGATTCAGAGAGACTCCGGGCATGCCTCACGGTCAGAGCAAACTCATATACAACAAAAGGAAAGTGACATACAGAAGATGGAAGTGAGATGCAGAAACAGCTGAATTGTTTACAGCTGGGAGGTTGCCTTATTTGAACACAGTTAACACTCAGCAGTGTCTGAGTGGTTAAGTATGGCTGCTGGCATTAGCGGAGACTCAGCTGTTGTTACAGTAGTGTAGTCCTAAGTTAGATTTTCAGCATTGTCTACCTGCTAAGTTAGATTACACTTGGTCCACAAGGACTCAAATATAAGAAGTACAGAGGCTTTCTTGGGCCATATTTAGTTTGATTTAATGGCACTCATAAGTGTTGGCAGTTTTATTGATGTGGTTTTTGGATAAAATTTTTAAAGAATATGGTGGTATAATAAATTCACTATTTCTTCATTTTCTTTTAAAATTGTCAAATATTTGTTTTTGGTCTCTATTGTTTTATTATAGTTGAGTAACTAGTAGACACCAATAATGTTGTAAAATATAAGATCATTTGAACAGTTGTATTTTCCATCAAATTTTAATTTTTAGGAGTGACCTGCGTAGTAGATATGAGTATATATTGCTGTGCTCTAAGAAAATACTATGACTAATCAAAAGAAGCAAATATGGAATAATTCTCAAACAGATGCAGTTAAAATAAATAACTTGTTTTGTTTAGGGAATAAGATGTTATATATGATGTATCAGGTAAATATGTGGTAATCATGAGTCAGGAAGCAGAATGATGTTAAGAAAGAAAACTGCTTTTAGACGATTAATAGGGCTTAACCCTTCACCTGGTATTGCTCTTAAAGTCTTTCTCCTGACTCCTATCCCATCTCTATCTCAGGAGTGTGCCCACTGCTTATTATCTAATATAACTCCCAGACTTCTCTTTATGCTTACTATTTACACTTCATAGAGGCCTTTTTGTAGCGTGGAGAGTTCTAGAACCATATAAGTACTTCTCTGCCAATACCTCCTTAGCCTAGAATGATCAGATTTTATTTTAAGTACAATTTACTGTTTATATTTTTTTGCTTTTGTTTTTGTTTTAGCTCATTTTATTTTTGTTTTGTAAATAAGGAATTACCACTGCAGTAAGTCTCCAAGGATGTGTACAATTATACAATAATTATTTGATAATTATTGTATAATTGATAATCTGCAGTGTTTCAGAGTTGATTCTTTTTTAATAATTGATCACACTTAACTTTTTAGCACCGATTGCCATGATGTTAAAGAAAAGGCTTGGTGAGTTTAAATAGCTGCATGTCAGGGACTTTCTGCTGATTAGAGTGATGATTCCTGAGAATGGTTTTTTCTGAGCCTTTCTGACATACTGGCATTTCAGTGTGTCCTGCACTCTATGGCAATGAAGATCTAGAGTACAAGACAAACACAAGGCAAAGGTAGGGACATCCTTACAACATCAAGCCCTTGAATGCTGAGGATTCATCCCACATCCTGCAGCCCTGCTCAGGCTGGTGAAAGTTACTGTGACAGCTGAAACTGAGGAGCTCAATACTTTTAGGAGGTGGATAGAGTATAAACTCTAAAAATATACTTTATTATTACAATCATATCTTGCTGCAAGAAAACTTTTGGCAAAATGCTATGTGACTTTTAATTAAAAAAGGAATGGCTACATATTAGAACCTTTTACTACAGTCTTAAAAATAAATTGCCAACAAAATCTTTATATATGTATATAAAGAAAAATACATAATTCAAAGTTACTGGCTTGTTCCTTCTACCATCAGTATCAACTCTCAAGGAATCAGAAGTCAAAATTCCACAGATTCAGAACGAAATGAAGTTTGTTTTTCATCAATTACATGTAATGCCTAACTAGCAGAAAACATAAGAATAAGGTTGATAATTATTCACAATATTGTTATTTTTATTCCAAAACCTGCAGAATCTGTTACTACAGAAATCAGCTCCAATCAGCCACATTTGTGTTTGCATGCTTTATATCACTTCTCTATATGTGAAATACACACACACATACACATGCACACATATCCTATGTTCATATATAGAATAAAATACATGGGTGTAGGTGGTTATTAATAAATACTAGCTCTGTTAATTTAATGATTTCATAACTACACTTTCTAACTTTGTGTTTCTTTTCTAAAATATCATTTATAGTTGGAAGCTCATGTTCTTCCCTTCTACTTTTAAGATTATATTAATACATTAAACAAAAATTTACTGTGCTGTTACTGTGTGAAATTTATCTGTGCTATTTTAACTTCCTTTAATTAATTAGAATGAAATCTATAGTATACTTTTTTATAGTTCCTTATGATTTTACTCTGATCTTAGTAATTGTATCCTAGAAAAAGTAATTGATTATCTGAATCAAAATAGGAAATGGAGGATATTTAGAATTGAGGAAACCAATTATTCACAAACATCTATTATACTCATTTTGATATTAAAATATGAACATATTAAGGTGTCACAATTCTAAATCATTGGTACTGGATCAGTTGGCTCTTTTCCTTTGCATCCTGTTTTTTTGTGGGTTTCAGGAAATATTTTATGCTCTTAACTTGAATACTGCTGATAGGTGTAATTAACATTTAATAATCTATATTAATATTTATGCAATAACCAAGATGACTTATGTAGTATGGGGAAGGAATTTCAACTCTACTCTTTGAAAAGGTATCAAACTCTTTGCCTGTCACCCGACATGTTTTTCAGAAATACTCATTTGGACTTTGTCAAACTCACTGAAAAACAGAAATGTTTGCTAAAGCTTTCTTGCATAGAATGTGCATTTTTCAAAAGATGTCAGAGAATAAGGTGGGTCAGAGGAAATAATGAAAGCTGAATGTGGCATCAACTCCAGTTATAGAATAAAAGCCACTGTTTTAGTCTTTAGAGTGCAACAGTTGCCAGTCATACAAAATGAATTTAATGGAGCACCAAAAATGTAACAACTTGAATAAAATGTATTTTTGTTGATGAAAAAAGGAAACAATCTTGTGGGTCACAGTTTCTTGAACCTGTGAATTCAGATCCCTTTGAAGGGTATAATATTGATTTGTGGAGTGTCTTGTTATTACTAAAGGCTATTCTCTTTCCTGGGATGCTTTTCCCTTGCAAAAAGAAATTAGATTATACAGCTGATATCATTAAAGCAAGAGGAAAATTGTATTAAAATGCAATGTTTTCAGAGTTGAATATGAAAGTCAAAGAGTTTGCCTCCCTCATGTAAATTTCTCAAACCTAAAAACCAGTCTCAGAATAAACTCAGATCAGTTTCTAAAGGGAAATGAAACACCTGACCTTTACTTTCAAAGTTCTTTTTCTTTAGTTACTTAGAAAACTATAAAACATTTATTTTTACCTTAATCTAAACTCTACAGTTTAAAACAAATAGCATTACACTTACAGAATTGCGTTACTTTAAAAAGAAGTTTTGGATACATCCAAAACTATTGAAGATGACGAATTTCACTATAATTTTTAGCTGTCATGTTTTCTACTTAGAAACAGTTAAGCAATCATCGTGAAATTATGATCAACATAAATGAATTTACAATGTTAACGTTTTTGTTGCATTCGGATATTCGATCTACCTCATATTATTACTAGAAGTTACTAACCCATGGTGCTTGATTTAGCTAATCTAAACTTTAGCTGTTCATCTTTGTTGCATCTTATTATCTTCACTAGTAATAGCTCTAAAATACCATCTTATGATACATTTTATATATTACATTGATGGTTGCTTCTAATAAATATTAGTCAATTATATTTATTTCTTGAAAATGACTGAGTTTATTTGAGTTTTTTGTCACTTAATTTTTATAATTTATTTTATTTTACTTTATTTCAATAGTTTTGTGGGGAACAGGTAGTGTTTGGTTTCATAGATAAGTTTTTTAATGGTGATTTCTGAGATGCTGGTGGATCTGTCACCCAAGCAGTGTACACTCTATCAAATATGTAGTCTTTTATCCCTCACCCCGCTCCCACCCTTCCCCTAAGTCCCCAGAGTTCATTGTCTTTTAGAACAGAACCAAAGCAAAAAGAGAACTTCCCTCTCGTACCCAATTTTCTTCATTTTCGTTGAGAAATGTGAATATTCATCCAAGGATATACATAAAGAATACCTACTACTTTGTAGCAGGCATCATTCTAAGTACTAAGATTCAGCAGTGAACAAGGTAAATAGATTTGGTTTGTCCTCATGCAGCTTACTGTTTCTCACACACCAAAGAAACTAAATACATAAATGACACAACGTACTACGCAGAGTGTGGAAACAGTTATCAGTAGGAGCAGCAGGCTTTAGAGAAGACAAAGGTGGAAGACCTCTCTGAAGAAGACGACACTGAGGTGGAAAGAGAGCCTCCTGCAGGAACAAAGTAAAGATACTGAGATGCCAAGCATTTTGCGCCTCAGAGGAAGGTAAATATACGAGTGGCTTAAGCACAGAACCGAGTGATGAGGGCTACGGTACAGAGACCTGGTCCCAGTACGATCTTACACTTCGTATTAAAGAGCATCGAGTTTCTTTTGAGGGCAAAAGAAAACTATTCAAATTTTTAGGACTATTGGTGTGAATGAAGATGTATCCAATTTAAATTTTAAAGTATTGTACATGGTGGTTCACAATGATAGAAAATATTTCTAATATAATTTCATGAAAAACTAGCTGCAAAAAATGATTCCTGAAAAATTTAGGAAATATTACCATACTATCCTTTTAGACAATCACAATATTCATTACTCTCTTACCTACAAAGCTATTATGTACTGCCAAAAACTGTTTAAACTTTCACTCAAATTATCAAATAAATCTGACATCGAATTTTGATTTTCTGATGGTAATTGACATCACTCCCTGGGTCCACATTTTGGAAATTTTTTTTGTGTGGAAAAAACTGACTGGCGTCATTCAAGTGTGCTATCTCATTGTAATTGTCTTGATTTATTTCAAAACTCCTGAAGCTACTAAACTTTAACTTTTAAAAATGTGTTTTCATTATAAAAATGTGTCCTACCTTCGTTAGTCAGTATACACCTAAAAAGATCACATCATGATGCAATAAAGTCTTTTTAAAGCAGACATGAGATAATTTCTTCATAAGCTTATTATATTTCATGTTTTCATTGGGCAACTTTGACATTAGGTATGGATAAAGTAATGGTTTTCCTAAGGATGTCCAGTATTAGAATGTTAGAATGATTTTAATTAGACTCCATCAGCAGGATAGGTTTACCTGTGAGCTTGTCGATGTGAAGTGCATATAAATCCTGGAGCATCACCTATGAATTTAAATCAGAAAGCTCATCAACTTCTGTTGGCAAGGTGAAAGATAAAAGCCACGGAAGGTCCTTCCCAGCCTCTGTCACTAATGATAAACAGCATTAACTGCTTCTGTAGACACTAATGCTGCTATCTTGGGAACACAGGCAGCTACTATGAGAACTTTACAGCTTCACTAATCGTACTTTTGTTTGTCACAAAACACAAAATAAAATCTCAACAAAGAAGCAATAAATATTAGCATTTATGAACAAAAGAAGGTCGCATAAATATGTATATTTCTAAATAGGCAATGCATTCTTCATTAACCAACTATCGTGTTCATTAGTAGAAGCTCTTATTACAAGGAAAGGAAAGAAACAGAAAAGAAGAACAAATTTAATGCAAGCTAGGTCAGATTCTGTTATGTAGGAAGCATTTTCCATGTAAAGATCTGATGAATTCAATAAATGTTTTAATGCCATGAAATACTTATTTGCTTAAAGAAATTTTCAGTATAAATTAATATTTTGATCCATGATATTTAAAAAACAAACTTTTGTTTTAGTTCATTGAAAACCAGTATCTTTCTGGCATTGTATTAATATGTGAAATGCAAATATTCCCTTAAGAGCCTTTTTTTTAATTTTAAAAGCAAAATTATTCAATTGAATAAACTTTAAAATGTTGCTTATGAAGTCCAAACAGCATGAGTTGTAATTTTGATATTTAAAATGGAATAGCCAAATAATGATCGTCTTTAAAAACATTATCAGGATGTCACATTAGTGAACTAAGAAAACACCAGCAAGTTCCAAAGAAATAGTAAACCATCATGTGTATACTTTCATCAAATACACATGCTTATACTATTTTTGTAATATTCAGTTTGTTTTTCATCCATTAAAGCATTACTACTAAATTTTTAGTTGTGTGAATACTTTCTATTAGGTTCAATGGCTTCGTTTTATTTTAAGAGTTTTTCTTTTTTATATTACATTCCTAACATGGTGTACTCTAATTTTTCCTCCTTTGCTACAATTCCAATGAGATTAATAAAATGATGTTTCAAGTAGTTTAAATTAATCAACCTATTAGTTAACTCTGCAGCTAATTATACAAAAACCTTCTCTCACTGTCCCTGCTGCGAGGTTGTATTAAAAATTTGCACTATTACGTCAGTTACTAAATCTCATTAGGATATAGTTAGTAATGTTATGTTAAAACTCAAGTGCAGTTAGGTAACATGCGTATACTTTAGAGACGTGTATGACAAAACAGAGTTTGCCTTTTAAGAGTACACCTAAAACACAAAACAATTTACTTTAGAGGACCTAGAGTCCAAGGAGCTTGGGCATTCTTTGACAATGATTAGTTTTATTATCTGTTAAATGGATAATAACAGTACTTATTTCATATTTTTGCTTTAAAGATTAAATTACATAATGCATATTAAATGCTTAGCATAAAAATGATCATAATATGTATCCAGTAACTATTAGTTATTAGATTTACTTAGGTACCCTTAAATGTGGGTATTAAAATGTAAACGATAACAGGGGATTAATCACAAATACATTTATTTGCTAGTGCAAATATAATATACTGTACAAATGACACACTATTGCCTGAACAAAATGGTATTGAAGTGTTTGTAGTGGGAAGGGGCTAATAATTATTTGGAGAAATAATTGGGAACCAAGTCATGAAAATCTTCATATAAATCAATGGAAGAGAACACTGTGTACATTAATTTTAATACGCAAGAAATCAATTGAACTGGCCTCTGATTCAAAATGTGTTCTTTTGTTCATGTTGGCATTTTCAAATTTTGTTTTCTGTTCTTTCAGTTCCTTCTTGGAAGCTGGGAAGATAATGAATTTGTCTTTATTGGGAAGGAAGACAAACTGAGTAGGAACAGCTTCTAAGCTATATTTTGCACATACTTAGAATAATTTCCAAGTGAAATTGCTGCATCAAAATTTCAAGGTTATTTTGATTATTTATTTATAAGTTGATCTCCAGAAGCATTGATACAGTCAGGGTTTCCCTGGGACCTCAGGCTACAGCCAATTATCAACACCTCTACAATTCTTGTCTGTGTTGAGCCTCCTTGTTGAGAGATTGGAAGAAAAAGTGAAGTTGTGCAGTGGAAAGAAATTTAATTGGAATCAAATAGATTTGGCTTCAAAGCCTAACTGTATGATCATATAGTGGTATCAATTTGGCACAGTATTTCACTTCTTGAACTTGAATTTTCTCTCCTTGAATATGTGGATAATATACCTATTGTTATCCTGCAGATACCCAAATCTCCTATATAAAGTAAAGCATAAAGCATAGTTATGTAGTGTATAGGAAAAAATGTGTTAAATCACATATTTAGCAATCTGTAATTGACACACAGTAATCTCCTATAATACATTTTGTTGAATAAATAAGTGATTGAACAGTGTGTGTGTGTGTGTGTGTGTGTGGTTTTCTTTTTTTTCTTTTTTTCTTGAGCAAGCATCAGAAGTCTAGAAAGTAATGAAGTAGAAATAGGTATTTAGTACTGATATGGTTTGACTGTGTCCCCACCCAAAGCTCATCTTGAACTGCAGTTCTTCAAATTCCCATATGTCATGGGAGGAACCTGGTAGGGGATAATTGAATCATTTGAGTGGGTTTTTCCCCTGCTGTTCTGCTGATAGTAAGTCTCACAAGATCTGATGGGTTTATAGAGGGTAGTTTCTCTGCACATGCTCTTTTGCCTCCTGCCATGTACAATTGAGTTTTCTCCTCCCTCCCCTTCCACCATGAGTGTGCAGCCTCCCCAGCAATGTGAAACTGTGAGTCCGTTAAACCTCTTTTTCTTTATAGATTACCCAGTCTGAGGTATTTATTCATAGCAGTATAAAAATGAACTAATACAGTAAATTGCTACTGGTAGATGGGGTACTGTCATTATAATACCCGAAAATACAGAAGCAACTTTGGAACTGAGTACCAGACAGGTTGGAGGGCTCAGAAGAAAACAGCAAGACAAGGGAAAGTTTGGAGCATCTTACAGACTTGTTGAATGTTTTGAGGCTGAGGTGATCTCAGATAGAGATGAGACACTTATTGGGAACTGCAGGAAAGTTGACTCTTGCTATGCTTTGGCAAAGAGATTGGCAGCATTTTGCCCCAGCCCTGGAGACCTGTGGAACTTTGAATTTGAGAGGGATGATTTAGGGTATCTGGCAGAAGAAACTCCTAAGCAGTAAAGCATTCAGGATGTGACTTGGGTGCTCCTAAAAGCATTCACATTTTATCACTTATAAAGATATGGTTTGGTATTGGAACTTACGTTTAAAAGGGAAGCAGAGCATAAAACTTTGGAAAATTTGCAGCCTGATGATGCAATAGGGAAAAAAAAAGTATTTTCTGAGGAGAAATCAAGTTTGCTACAGAAATTTGAATAAGTAATGAGAAGCCAAATGTTAATCACCAAGATAATGGGGAAAATGTCTACAAGGCATGTCAGAGGTCTTCACAGCAGCCCCTCCCATCCCAAGTCAGGAGGGAGGAGGCCTAGGAGGAAAAAATAAATGATTTCATGGGCCAGGCCCAGGGCATTGCTGCTTTGTGCAGTCTGGGGACTTAGTTCACTGTGTCCCCGCTGTGGGTGAAAGGGGCCAACATACAGCTCAGGCTGTTGCTTCAGAGGGTGCAGGCCCTAAACCTCAGTAGCTTACATGTGGTGTTGGGCTTGCAGGTGCACAGAAGTCAATAATTGAGTTTGGGAAATTCCACCTACATTTCAGAGGATGTATGGAAATGCCTAGCTGTCCAAGCAGAAGTGTGCTGCAAGGGTGGTGTGTGCAAGTGTGCTGCAATCTCTCATGGAGAACCTCTGCTAGGGCATTTTTTAAGGAAAATGTGGGGTCTCTGCCTAGTGGAGCTGTGAGAAGAGGGCCACCCCAGAATGGTAGATCCACCCAAACCTTGCACTGTGTGCCTGGAAAAGCTGCAGACACTCAACATCAGTCTGTGAAAGCAGCCAGGAAGGGAGCTATACCCTGCAAAGTCATAGGGTCTGAACTGCCTAAGACCATGGGAACCCACCCCTTGCATCAATGTGACTTGGATGTGTGACATGGAATCAAAGGGGATCATTTTAGAGCTTTAAGATTTGCCTGGCCCACTACATTTCTGATTCCCTTGGTGCCTGTAGCCTATTCATTTTGGCCAAATTACCCCCTTTGGAATAGGTGTATTTACCAATATCTGTACCCCCATTGTATCTAGAAAGTAATTAACCTGCTTTTGATTTTACAGGCTCATCAGTTGCCTTGTAACAGAGGATACTTTGGGCTGTGCACTTTTGAGTTAATGCTGAAATGAATTGAGATTTTGGGGTACTTTTGGGAAGCCATGATTGGTTTTGAAATGTGAAGACATGGGATTTGGGAAGGGCCAAATCCAGAATGATATGGTTTTGCTGTGTCTCCACCCAAATCTCATCTTGAATTGCAGCTCTCATAATTCCCACGTGTCCATGGGAGGGACCTGGTGTGAGGTAATCAAATCATCGTGGTAGGTTTCTCCCATGCTGTTCTCGTGATAGTAAATAAGTCTCATGAGATTTGATAGTTTTATGAAGGGCAGTTTCCCTGCACACACAGTCTTGCCTTCTGCCATGTAAGACATGCCTTTGCTCCTCCTTCACCTTCTGCCTTGATTTTGAGGCCTCCCCAGTCATGTAAAACTGTGAGTCCATTAAATCTCTTTTCTTTATAAATTACCCAGTCTTGGGTATTTTTTCATAGCTATATGAAAAGAGACTAATACAAGCACTATACTGAATTTCTAGTATTAGCATCCCAAATATCCGAACATCATAAATGTGGGTCAAGGGGGTATAATACAGTCTAAATTAATTGTCCTCTATCCAGTTAAAATTGTTTCTAGATGATCTTGCAAATTGGGTGTGGATAACCATAAAGAATATATAAATAGCTGGGCACGGTGGCTCAAGCCTGTAATCCCAGCACTTTGGGAGGCCGAGACGGGCGGATCACGAGGTCAGGAGATCGAGACCATCCTGGCTAACACGGTGAAACCCCGTCTCTACTAAAAATACAAAAAAAACTAGCCGGGCGAGGTGGTGGGCGCCTGTAGTCCCAGCTACTCGGGAGGCTGAGGCAGGAGAATGGCGTAAACCCGGGAGGTGGAGCTTGCAGTGAGCTGAGATCCGGCCACTGCACTCCAGTCTGGGCAACAGAGCGAGACTCGGCCTCAAAAAAAAAAATATATATATATATATATAAATAAAATTCATACATTTTGATCATATAGATATACATATATACACGTATATCTATATGATCATTATATATTTTATATATATATATAATTTCACCTAGACATCTTTGCTTTTGACTTTCCTTTTGGACAAACATATATTCTCTTTTAATCCTTCTGATTTTGCTGTTTTTTAATTAAAAACATTTCTTTCCATTCATGAGGTGTATATTGTCAAAATATATTTGGGTTCATTTAAATCAACTTTTTCTTAAATATTTTGGAGATATTCTGTGGTGATTTTCTTTAGGACTACTGTATGGCATCAACTTTTCTTCAGCAAAGGGACACTTGCGCAGTTTGTCGAACACTGATGGAATAAAGTCAGCAGATTATCTAGGCACTTTTCTATGCCTCTTTAAAGTAATACCATTTAATACCTCCGCAGATTGGAGGAAACAGAGACAACATAAAACTTAGTTGAACAAACATGTTTACACTTTCACAAGATCTACCAAGTCTAAGTTTTTACATATACAGTTCTCCTTCACAGTATACAGGAGGGATGGGTTCCAGGACTCCACATCTCATACCAAAATCAGACTCAGATTCTGCCATCAGCCCTCTGGAACCCAAGTATAAAAAAAGTTAGCCTTCCATATATGCAGATTCGGCATTCTGTGAATACTGTATTTTAGATACACGTTTGGTTAAAAAAATCCACTTGTAAGTGAATATATATGTATACACACACACACTATATATATCCCCCCCTCCACACACACACAGTGATGTGTGGCTTTATATTATCATGAAGATAGCTTCTGAAAATTGCATCCTTAAGCACCTTTTTCCTTGTTCTTGTGTAAAGACCATAGAGTGTACTTACCTAAGCCCAGATGGTATAGCTTACTACACACATAGGCCATATGGTGTAACCTGTTACTCTTAGGGTACAAACAAGTACCGAATGTTATGGCACTGACTACTGTAGGTAGTTGTAACACAATGGTAAGTATTTGTGTATCTACACATATGTAAACATAGAAGAGGTAGAGTGAA
Source organism: Colobus angolensis palliatus (assembly GCF_000951035.1). Classification (NCBI taxonomy): domain Eukaryota; kingdom Metazoa; phylum Chordata; class Mammalia; order Primates; family Cercopithecidae; genus Colobus; species Colobus angolensis. Next base: position 2,857,855 of record NW_012121043.1, on the reverse strand, counting down.
AATATAGTATAAAGGATTAACAATTGTACCTCTCTAGAGTACTGACTTGCCACAAATACTGTTTGCAGGACTGGGAGCTTCTCTGGGTGTGTCAGTGACTGAATAGTGAGTGAATGCGAAGACCTTCAACATTATTGTATACTACTGCAGACTTTAGAAACAGTGTAAACTCAGGTTACACTAAATATATATAAAAGTTTTTCTATCTTTAATAATAAATTAATCTTAACTTATTGTGACTTTTTTACTTTATAAACTTCTTATGTTTTTAGAATTTTTTGACTTTTTTCTACGATTTTACTTATAACACAAATACATTATACACCTGCACAAAATACAAAACGTTAAAAAAATTCTTATTCTGTAAGCTGATTTCTATTGATAATTTTTGTTTTGTTTTGTTTTTACTTTTTAAACTCTTTTGTTAAAAACAAAGACACAAACACACACATTTACCCAGTTCTCTGCAGGGTTGGCATCATCAGCATCACTTTTTTCTAACTCTACATTTTGTCCCAGTGAAAAGTCTTCATGGGCTATAACATGCATGGAGCTGTTATCTTCTATGATAACAATTTTTTCTTCTGAAATAGCTCCTGAAGGCCCTGCCTGAGGTTGTTTTACAGTATTTAATGTTATAAGTAGAAGAAATACATTCAAAAATAATGATTAGAAGCACAGTATAATAAATACATAACCAGTAACATAGTTGTTTATTATCATCACCAAGTCCTACGTACTGTACATAATTTCATATGCCATACTTTATATAACCGGAAACACAGTAGGTTCGTTTTCATTGGCATCAACACAAACATGTGAGTAATGCATTCTGCTATTACTTTATGACACGTATGACATCACTAGGCAATAGGAATATTTTAGCTCCATTATAATCTATTTTATTTTATTTTATTATTTTATTTCATTTCACTTTATTTAAGACAGAGTCTCACTCTGTCACCCAGGTTGGAGTGCAGTGGTGCGATCTTGGCTTAATGCCACCTCCCCCTCCCGGGGTCAAGCAATTCTCCGGTCTCAGCCTTCGGAGTAGCTGGGATTACAGGCACTCGCCTCCACACCGAGCTATTTTTTTTTTTTAATTTATTATTATCATTATTTTGAAACGGAGTTTCGTTCCTGTGTCCCAGGCCGGATTACAACGGCACTATCTCCGCTGACTACAACCTCCCCCTCCCGGGTTCCAGCGATTCTCCTACCTCAGCCTCCTGAGAAGCTGGGATTACAGGCACTTGCCACCACGCCCAGCTAATTTTTGTATTTTTAGTAGACACGGGGTTTCTCCATGTTGGTCAGGCTGGTCTCAAACTCTGATCTCAGGTGATTCCACCCACCTCGGACTCCCAAAGTGCTGGGATTACAGGCGTGAGCCACCAAGCCCAGCCTAAATTTTGTATTTTCAGTAGAGACAGGGTTTAGCCATGTTGGCCAAGCTGCTTTCAAACTCCTGACCTCAAGAGACCCGCCCAACTCGGTCTCCCAAACTGTTGGGATTACAGGCGTGAAGCACTGTACCCCGCCTCATTATAATCTTATGGGACCACCATCATATATGTAGCCATGATTTGTCATTGCCTGAAATGTTATGTGATGCATGATTGTGTGTGCAAAAACACGGTTTTAATAAAAGTACATGAGCACCTTGGTACATTTCGCCACCAAATCTTTGAAAATCTTACTCTTGTTTATTATATTCAGAATTTCACTGCAATATGTTACTGTTTAATTGGAAATAAGATTTTAAAGAAATTCTTACTTCCTTCAATAATATGTTTAACCTTAACAAGAACTAATTACCAGTAAATGTTTTAGAAGGAAGATGTAAGAAGAAAGAAATCACTTCTGGAAATGCTATTTCTTTACATTGGATTTTTTTATTTTCTCCAAGATAAAGTACAACAGTCATCTGATTTTAGCCTAGTCTTTTTATCCTGATGGAGCTGGACTGACAATAGGGATTGTACTACACCCTCAACCAATGGATAAGGTAAGCAATGAGACAGAATAGGACACAATGAATGGTGTTTAAATGGGGAACAAATGATGAGTAATGACATTCTCTTTTCTATTCTTCTGCTTACATTTAAATGTTACACAAAAGTAGTTAGAAACATATTATTTTTCCTGCCAGGATAAAGTATATTATGCTTGAAGAGAGACATACAGTAATTTTTTAAAACTTACATTTTTAGAAGATATTTGTGTTTTAAAATATGTGAAGAAGGGTAAATAAATCTAGGTTTTACACTGCTTGCTATTTTTTTCAGGTACATATATATATTCAGGTATATATATAAATCCATATTAATATATATACACACACACACACACACACATGAATCTCATCAACCTGATCATCTCCTCTCTCTGATACCAACTACTTATGCTACTACCATGCAAAGATTAAGAATTGACTGCAATGAAATATCTGGAAATGATATTGACCACACAATGCTTAGCCCATTCCCCTCTAATCATTTACATGTACAATAGCTAAAACACCACTTTCAACACCGTCGTTTTTGCTTTTTCTTGTAACTATTGTTGAAAATAAAATTAGATCATCAGAAGGTAGTGGTCTGTGAAGGATACAATGCCTCTCTATCAAGGTTGAACAATAGTTAGCGATGTATCATCCAGAGCCTTGATACTGAAAAAGTTATCAGTATTCAAGGGCTCTAGTCAAACACAAAATTCAATTAATAATAGCCTTGGTAATTGCAAAAATTACTGGAAAGATATCTTTGCTAAGGTGCCATAAAAACGTACCAAAATTAATTTTTGTGTGTAATACGTTAGTGTTTTTTCTTCAGGTATTTATTCTACATTGTAGTCTAAACATCACCCAAGATTGAAATAGAACATACTATTCCAATTCTTACCATACCTTTGAGAAGGTCATATTGTCAGTTTCAGGTCATCTCTAACTGCAGATTCCTGATTCTCAGCTGTATCTGTGTGTCTAATTATGTGGTACACACACACACACACACATATACATACATGTAGTAGAAACTTTAAAAACATGATGATGGTGAACAAAGACAGGTATACTGCTTTCATTTTAGCATCACTCCTTTTCAATTCAAGTCATAGGGATGAAAACGAGCAAAAGCAGGCAATAGCAGCATTGTATGCCTGTACAATGCTGACTTTAGAAATATATACAGGAAGCACTTCATACTGTGTCAATTTTTTTTTCTAATTTCCATAGCACTTAAGCATTTAATTAACCCATTAAGTAAATATTTAGTGACCTTTTATTTTGTGTCAGACATTTTCCTGGGAATGAATAATATAATGGGGAATACACATGGTCGCCACTCAAGGACTTTTTGACCTTAAGAATCCAAGCAGTGAACGGCAATTGCAAAATAATGTCTTAATATTGTGGAAGCACACAGAGAGGTTGATTTACCTAGCCTTGGTATTACTGCATTTCTAAGTAAAATTCCGCAGCCCAGGAGGCTGTATTCTATTTCTTTTGCATTCCTTCTGTATTTAACAGAAAGGTCAGATAGGTACAAAATAAATATTTATAGAACTGAAATAATAACATAAGACATTTTGCTTATGTGTTGGTTAGCAATAAATAAATGATGACTTAGGTTTATATAAGTTTAGATTTATATTAATGTTTTCTCAAATAGCATGCTATTAAAATTAATTCATCAGAGGGTATATGAATATTAAAATATATTCTGAATTGTGATATTATATATCAAAACCGATCATTACTTGGACACATCAGTTTATGGTATGTTTTTATTCTTTGACACAGAAATATTTGATAAATATTCCTTTGAGAAATCAGTTAAAATACATTTCAGAATACTATGCAAGAAAAAGCCAATGACATAGCTGTGTTAACTAATAATTTTTAATTTTGTTGATTCAATGTCCATTTCAAACAAGATAACTAATAGAAGATTAAAACTATTCTTTTCATACTTCTATCATTATACATGCTATTTGATAAAAATCAAATATTCAGTAATAAATAAAAAAGGAACATAAAAGATTGACATAAAATTATACAGTGAGAACATTAATTTAAAAAAATTATATGCCATTCATTGAGTGACAGATTTAGTATTTTAGATTTCAGTGTTGATATTAAAATTCTTTCTTTAAAAGCAGGTATTTCAAGGCATTTAAAATAAATGCTACCAGAAAGTTAGTTTATTAATTTTGTCCATATTAATTATTATACAAGCACTTAGAGTCTTATTTATGCAATATTGAGACTTCTCCCCTGTGGTTAAATTTTTTTTCCGATAAAAGCCTTAAAACTCTCTCCTTTCGAAGATTATAAATGAATAATTACCACAAGTAACAAGCCTAACAAAACAACATTCTGACTGCATTGTCATATTTATTATAAAACACTTGGTTCACTGCATTTTGGCATTTTATACAACTGTTTCTGACAGTGATTAACATGGTTTGGGCTTCTTCAGTTTCACCCAAGAGAAATAAAACACCAAAATCTCTGCAGGTGTGTAATGGGCCAGAGATTTACAATCTGTTCTGCAAAGTCAGACTTCAAAGACTTAAAAAATCCAAAAGTTGGCAATGCCTCTATCATCACTTTTATTTAAGGTATTTTTCCATATTTCAAAAGAAATTGTGTGGCTATTTGCAAAAATATATATCTCTAATTTGACTCCTGTGCAGGTCTTTCAGAAGTTACTTTTCATGATACATCTGCACATTCCAGATGAACAGACAGCACCTATAGAAAGCAGCAAACTAAATCATGAAGTATTTACTTGTACTTCTAAGAAGACTTCACTTACTTGAAGTATGTTGCACCCGCTTAACTGATGCTAAGGAGTAGTTGGGAAGTACCAAGGTAATTACCAAATGACAATCAGACAGCAGCACCTGGGCTATGACAGCCCCAGGACAAGTGCTCGTAATTGCTTCCATGATTGCTTGGTGTGAACCTAATATAAAACTTGCCCAATTAGGGTCAGAATGCACATGATAATTTCAATTATAGGAATGTTCATCTTCCTGAGAGCTTCTCACAGAGGAAAAAGTTCAAATAGTGCTATTTCAATTTTTAAATGTGAGAGTTTACACATTTTACTGGATATTCAGGTCTGTCTGCATGTGTGCTTGAAATAGAGTGAACATTACTCCATTTTTAAACAATTTTTCATTTATGTATTTTAAATGTCACCTCTTTGGCCTACCATTCTACAGGTAAACAAACAACCAACAAACAATACAAAGGCTTGTCATTTTAATGCTATGACATATATATAAAAAACAGGAGTGGATTACTTTCTTTAAACTTGAATTCTGTCCATACATTTCAATGAAAGCACCCAGTAATCTCTCTGTCAACCAAGGCTATTACTAACAGAAATAAAATAAATTGAATAATGGGCCAATATTTTTAGTCAATTTAACCACCAAAGGTTTTGATTGCTATGATATTTTGCCTGAAGTATATTTCTCTTTACTTCAAGTACGTTTGTTGAAAATTGTCAAGGTCACAGATGCACGCATTAACTGTATCAGTCAGGGTGGGAAAGAGAAAAGCCTTCTTCCATTACAGCTGATTGCAGCCTTTATTTTAATATGCCTCATCATTTCATCAACCCTGTTTAAAACAGGGAATTATCTTTAAAAAAAAAAAAAGTTAAAAAAAAAGCCCTCCCAATTCTCGACCCACCAAGAATGCCTAGATAGTATAATTTTTTAAATAGAAAAACCTTCATCATACTAAACATTTTTAAAGCTTCGTCTTTTTAAATATTGTGAATAATAATAAAGCATTCATTCATAAAAACTGTTAAGAACATAAAAGATCTAAGTGCAAATATGCTAACAATGTTTGCATTAGGATGTGTAAAACAACATCCTGCCATTTTCCAATGCTATAGAATCTTAAACTTATTTCTCATTCATTTCCTCTAGGTTTTTGTTGTTGTTGTTGTTGTTGTTGTTGTAGGGACAAGCATATGATCCAGAACAAGCAACAGAACCACAAGGGTATGTTCCTTGGCGTGGTTTCCTGACCAAAGTTATTGCATCTGTCTGCCAGGATGCTTTAGCAAGTTTCAATCAATGATGTTAACCTGAAGCCAGCATTGACCTAACTGAACTTGAACCCACCGTAATATTTTATTACAAAGATTGGGGGCTGTAGTAATTCAGTGTTTTAAAGTGAAAAAAAGATCATTTTAGATTTATAAAAAGCCATAATTTATGTAATGATGCTAATTTTGAGGTATGATGTGCTTTAATCTCTCATTCTGCTTGCCGTTCTGTGACAGAAATGCTGAAGCCCTCTGAAGGTTACAAACAATGTTCACTAATAATGAGCTCTTATGTCCTTGTAGGTTTCACTTTGATGGATATCCACAGTGTTTCCCTGTGACATAATTCTACTGAGGAAAAACACCTCTTGAAAACCCAGCTTGTACTTTCACCTTCAAATATAGCAAGCGTGATTTTTAACAGAAATATAAACTAAAAATGAGAAATAAACGCACATTTTTGTCATAGTTCTGTTGTCATTTCTGTGGTACTGCCAGATTTAATTGGTAAAAATACACATGCTACAGAAATAAAAATTGATATAGTAGAGTGCGTTCTGTGCAGTAGATACTCTTAAAATCCATTCATTTAGCCATAAAATGGCAATAGCACTCTAACGAGTCAAAGACAGCATGTGCTTTAAAAATATGATGTATTATAATAGAGCCTTAACATAAATAAGTCTCTCTTTTGATGTCCATTTTAGTGGAGGGGTTATAGCTAGGTCCCCAAACCCTTTTAACATTTTCTAGCATTACCTATTGTTTTGTATTACAACCAGAAGGTAGTGCAGAATGAACACAACCAGAGACATAAACTATGAAGTCTCTCTCCAATGTTTCTACTGTCTACATAAAGATATCCAATAAAAATACCACAGTCTTTACATAACAGTGGAAACTTTATTAAGATTTTTTATGTTTTGTATAAAGACTAAACTTTTTTTTTTCTTTTTTCTTTTTAATGACACTGAAAGTTGTTAGCAGTCGCTACAGAAAGGATTACTTGGGGGTGTTTGGGGGTTTTAATTTTAGCTCAGCTCAACACGAAATGTTATAGATTGAGTTCACAGGTGTTTTCATTAGACATTACTATTCTGTTTGCATTATATTTTGTTTCTGTGGACTTCTTGTTCACAGTTTTTGATATAAAAATGACCTCTTTGATTTACCTCTGTCAGATGTCTGCTTCAGTAAATTAGGTACGTTGGTTATCTTTCTCAGTATATATACACTATGAAATGACCTTATGTAAAACTCTATACAAGGAGAATTAAGTTTGGAAATTTTGTTTGAGATGATCACAGAAACCCATTATTTTCTTAACAAGTTTATATCTCTACTTCCTGTGCAGTGCTGTGTAGCCTGGCGATTCCATGAACACAGGGCCAAAAGACAGGCCCTAATGAGACTTTGAGTACTCAGACAGAAAGCAGCTGTTGTAAATCTCATATACAAACTTAGAGTTTATCCATGACACCACGTCAGCACAAGTGATTTGCAGAAAGTATGCAATGAACTCAATAGAGATGCCCTGAGATTCTCCAAGTGAAAAACTTACATTCATAAGTATTTGAATTTTGATATGCCTTTAAATATGTATTTCCTTTTATAATATAACAAAAATAATATCAATATTGATGGGAATGTGATGTTAGAATATTTCTAGCTGTCTAACACTAAAAAAAAATGTGAAAGAAGCGCCTTTAAACACCTGCAGTGACAACAAATGTATAAATAATATAAGCAAATAGAATAAAGTTCCAATCTACCTATTTTACTAAATGGGAGCACAAGTTGAAACTTGCTCCCCCATCCGCCAAGAACCTGAAGCTCATTATGTAAAGGAATTTAATGCCTTATAGGTGAATGTATAGAGAAGTTATCAAGGACAGTCTTTCATTAGGTTTTTGAAAAGTGGTTTCTAAATATATGCATGTCACTTTAATGAAAAGAGTGATGATAGTAATTTCTAAATGACCTACAGATGTGTTTATATAGCCCTTGCCTATCTCTATTGGGTAAATTTTCCATTTAATTTTACACACTTCAAATGGGGAGGTGTGGGCAAATGCAGATACAGTTATATGATTATTCATGTGAAGAAATCTAGCAATTTTCTCAAAAAGGATGTTTTTGATAAGCAAAATTTGAGGACTATCCTGAAACGTAGAAAAGAGACTTTCTCTTTCGTTCCAAATTGCAGTTATTGAAAAGTATAACTGTGTGGAGACACTCCACCTGCTTCAGCAAACACATAGCTATCCCTGTGCTGGAGAACATCTGGTTTTAAGAAGGTGAAATGTAATTACTGCAAGGAGATCTGAGCTATTCCATATGCCTAATTTCATTGGGCAGGTCCTGTCATTTATTGGAGGTGCAAACCAAAGTTGTATGGGCTTAATTGTTTTAGAAAAGCATTCCCAAGGCTGATGCTACCCCAAATCTCCTCCAGAGTTGTTGGTAATAAATTGTTCTACCAAAGTCCTTTTGCAAATAACTGAAATCCACTCTTTATCAACACATTCAGAAAATGTTAGCTTCCTTTGAAATACAATACATATGCTCTTGCTTCCTTAAGTCATGTGGTCGAGATGGTCATCTATCCACAGACTAACACAAAGGAAATTTTGGTGGAAGTAGCTTCTCAGAAATTGACTATCCCTTTGTTCCACTTACATCCAGACATGGCATTGTGACTAATTCTTGCTAATGTGGGATTTCAAAGAAGTGGGCTGGTCTCCATTTTCTGTCATTCCTCTGCTGACCAGAAGCAGATTTCAGGACCCTTTGCAATGGTAATGCTGCAAGAGGAAAGGAACTTGGATCCTAGATGGCAGAAAGCCACCCTCTGACATGCAAGGCTTATGTTGGGCTGTTAGGGAGTGAAGAAAAAAGCTTCTATTTTGTTGAACCACTTAATTTGGGAGATTATTTGCTCAAGGTTCCAGTGTTGTCCTTAAAATGACACGCCTATCACTATGCTTGCGAATTATGTATCAGATAATTCATTTAATAATTATTTAGCACTGTTAAAAACAACTTTATTTGGAGACCATTAGGCTAAGGCAGCCCCTGAGTTTTCCAAAGCCCAATGCAAACAATAAAAAGAAACTAGAGACTGTGTATCAATCAGAAACTGCCAACCAATTTCTAGGGACTTTTCACTCTGACCAATGAAACATGTTTCCTTTGTCTTGTTTCCATGAAAATATTATTTAAAAAGTTCCTGTCCCGCCATTGCCTCTGCCCCCACCAAGAACTGCTCAACTGCTTGCAGTCTTGTTCGTGAATCGTTCAATGCTCAAATAAACCCTTTAAAATTGTAATGTGTCTAAGTTTATCTTTGAGTAGTACCTACTACAGACAACATTCTGTGTTAGTCCCTTGGGATAAAAGATGGCTACGACACACGTTTTTTTCTGATGGTCCAGACAAGAAAGAGTAGATTAAATGCAGAATTGTGAAGGATAGATTGTATGCTGGGGTAGCGGGAAGTCAACCTGCAGGTGGCAGCATGAGCAAAGGCAATGAATGAGAAACAGCATGCGAAGGATGCCACCCTGCTGAAGGCTCCCTGGAGCTGCAGAATGACTTTCAACCAGGGAGTGGCTCAGTGACACCTACAATAGAAACGCAACGGTACTGAGGAAACAAGTTCAGAATTTAGAACACCAGTTTGTAACAACACTCTGGTGATGCTTCAATAAAATATAAAGAGGATTCGGACCAGGGCAGTGGCAATCAGGACGTCAGAATTGGAAACAAATATGTGAAAAATTAGGAGGCAAAATCAACAAGACCTGGCGATTAATTTGATTCATTGAATTTGTGAGAGGAAGTGAAACAGATTTACCTTACTCTAAACGATGGCATTAAACAATAAATATTCAGGAGAGGCCAATTTAGAAGGAAACTGATTAACTCACATTTTGTTATATTAACTTTTAATTATCTATATGTTATAGAAGTTGTAATGACCAACCAGCAGTTAGCTATATGAATCCAAAGATAAGAAAGAAAAGTCTGACCTGACGAGCAAATTTGTGTAAGTCAGCTTTTATTTTTTTACTTATATTTGTCTATAGCTATTTTTGAATGTTGATTTCATCTGAGATATTATTTTTTGATAGGACAGACCATATACTTTAAACACTTATTTTATATTTTTGTGTTATTAGCTAACAATAGTAGATGTGTCACTGGTGTTGTAAGTCATAAGCTTTGTGAGAAATACATGTAAGTGTTTTATGTCCTCCTTGCTAATGGTTTTCAATGCTATCTTTAGTAAAAATCCATAATACTTAATCTGCTTATTTATTGAAGTCACTTGTATTCCAGAAACTCAAAGAAATTCTATCTGATATTTCCAAAAATGAACACATTATTTTGTTCTTATCTTTGTATATGTGAATATTCATATTTTTAGTTTAATTTTATATATTGTATCATTATTATATTATCACAAGCCCTGAATACAATGGCACTGTGGCAAAAATGAATTTGAATGCTTTAATGGAGAGTTAATTATATGATTTTTAAACAGATTTGATAATCTGCCTGATAGAATACTATTTATGTTTAAATACAGTGATTTAATTTTAAAAGAAAATACTGGTTTTCACAGATCTCAGGGTACATTTTTTGCAGCATTTACAGTATGCAAAGCAGTATGGACAAGGCTACAGACACAAAGTTAATGAAACACTGTTTTCTCAACTTGCTTACTGTCTATTAGTATAGTTTAGAATCATCCCAGTCTTCATTTTCTTCTCCTTCTTCCCCCATCCCCCCAAAAATATATGCTGACATTGGCCTGGAATAAAAAGAATCAGAGAAAGTATCAGTAGTCTTGATCTAAGCAAAGAGTGCTTTGTTATGAATATCATGTCAGGGTTGCCTTAGATCCTGTTATATCCCAACAGATAGAATTTATTTCACTGACTTATAATTTGGTCAAAGACTATTCTATGGGACACAACTTGCCATCCCTGATTTCTAACAGATTTTGTTTTTAATTTGTTTCCATTCTGTACACATTGCCCTGCCTCTTATTGTCCCTATGATTTTCCCTCATAAGAGTATTTCTTGATAATCTTTAAATTTTCTCTGTCCAGCTTTAAAGACATAATGCAATGCTATACTGAAAATGCTTGTTCAAGGATTTGGATTACTTTGAAAATCTCAACAAAAGCATAACAAGAATGGACAGAGATTAATCAATTTCTTTTAGAATTGCTGCCTTTTAGTCCCAGGGAAATATGCTCATTTGCATGGTTGAAATATAGCATACTGAGTTCCTTAGCTCCTTCCACCCTCCTCAGTCAAGCCTAACACCCATGAATCAATGGCAAGTGTAATGAGGCTGTAAAAGAAGATGTCCTGGTGGAAAGATTGTGCCAGGTCCCTTAGGACTCTTGAGGCAATGATTTATATTTGTTTGTGTTTACACAAAACTATTGTCACATTATAAAGTGTTTCGGAAATGACCAAGTGCTAACCTGCAGTTGATTTTGGACAATTTCACATTAAGCTCAATCCACGAACTACAAGATTCTTTCCTATCTGCAGCTTCAGTCGTTCATTAAAATAAATGTTTGGTTAACCAGTCACTAAAACAGCCTCTTAAAGTTATCCATTTCTGAACCACATATGTATTATACTCTTAATATACAAGTAACTTAACAGTATGCAGTGAATATGTCTTCATAATGAGTATTTCTTGTGGATGTTACACATAAACAGTTCTTCTAAGATTAGTACTTGATTTCTTAACATTTTTCATCAATTTTATTGGCTATGCAATTTCTTTCCTTTGATCAATCACTGTTTAAATTGACCAGTCTAATACATCATAGCAAAAGATTTTCAGAAATCATTAGGCACATTACAATGCATATTCAGCTCATATTGTTTGTTGTACTGGGCTCCACTCACACCCACCAGTTGAATTCTTGGATACTCAGCCTTGTTTGCTGTTCTGCCCATCACCAAACTCTGAGCCCACAGGCTACTTGTAAAAGTCTTTTCCCTGGTTTTGAACTATATTTTTTTTTGGAAAAGGTTGTATAACACTCTGCAGTTAATAAGACTGGACTTAGTTTACCCCCAAATTTCTTAGATATATAATTCTAGAAACATAATTCAATGCTCAGATATATAATTCAATGCTCAGAATAAAGAAAAACAATGTTCTCCACCAGGAGTGATTTTGCTGTCCAGGGGACATTTGGGCATGTCTGCAGACATGTTTGATTGTGACAACTGGGGGACAGCATGCTACTGACATCTAGGGTGCAGAAGCCAGGGATGCAGCATTCATTACACAATTTGCAGCATTCATTATACAACATTATACAATTCCTAGGCTGGTCTCCCACAACAAAGAACATTCCTGCCAAAATGTCAATGGCACTGAAGTTGATATAACTTGATCTTTAGTATACTACACAAATACATTTGTAGCACATAAAGGTTGGCCACGCAATCTATTGTGAAATCAGAGGAATATGTCTGAGTCCACCCACGGTCATGATACTCTTCCCCCATTTGATGATATAGTTTGAGGTCCCTCCCTGGTTAGCGTTCTGTCTTATCAATCATCTCTGATGTGACTCATTCCCTTAGAAACTCTTCTCATCTTCCTCATTGTAGCTAATAACTTTAAATGATACAATCTCTACTGTTTTTTGCCCATTGATAATTTACTTAGTATTTATTGAAGGAGAAGACATGGAAGTTTTACATTATCTTGCCTTCCAGGCTCTAAAATGTGTGTGCATTTTAATGCGACTCTTGGGAAGGTAGTATGATAAAGATGAATGGATTTAGGAGTAAATTAGACAGTGTTAAAGATCTAATTTTGCCATTTATCAGACAAATGATACTACAGAACTTCAGTTTTCTATTTGTAAAATGTGGAAACTAATTGCTCTCCAATTAGATGGATACAATAATTAAATGGAATACTATATATTTAAAGTACTAGCTATAATATGTACTCAATAATAAATGGTAATTACCTTATCTCTGAGAGATGGTCTGAATCCAAATAATGATCCTAGTTATAAGAATTTCATAAAAGTTAGGTGGAAGAACTAAAAATAATTTTTTGAAAGATAAAATGTAAAAGGAAGATGTATTTAAAATGAGTCAGAGACACATCAAATTCTTCTTTTTTGAAAGTTAATGTTTGAAATTTCAGCAATTTGTATTTTTTCTAAGCTTGCTGCCAATTTCTACAATTTGCTAGTAAGGGTGATGGAGAGTGTCGACAAGCCATTTCCAAAGTTAAGCCAATAAAGGACTAGATACCTTTTGCTTTTAGGGTTTTTTCCCCACAAAAGTTGAAGTTTGGATATAAATAATAGACTATTTAATTTTTACAAAACAAGAATAACAAAATTTCATTTTTTTTGTCTCAATGCAAATATAAAATTAAGAAAAAAAAACCTCTTCTTGTAGCCTTGTTAATCATAGAAGACCTGGTACCAACTAATCCTCATACTTCTATATCCCAGCAGTGAGTGGAAAGTCAGTGATATCATGTATCATCTCAATCAATTTGTCTTTAATAAAACTTTGCAGATTTTATCATAAAATACCCATTCAAAAGTTTCCTATCACTTTTGAGTAATCTTGTATTTATAAATAAAAACTTCCAGGTTCTGCTTTACTGCTCTTTTTCAAAGTCTTCATAAAATAGTAGAAATAGAATGTCATAGTTATAAAATTCAAATGTAAATAAGAAAATGAACAGAACATTAAATGCATAGCGTCTGAACATTCTTAGTTCTATTATGTTATTATTTTTGCTTAAGGGCTTGTTAACGTGTCTTGTGAAAGAATATTATGTATGTGTTTCCCTTTCCCGTAATTCTTGAGCTACTGAAAGTCAAGAATGTACATCTTAGGCATCTTTTCAAAATGCAAATCTCATTGTATTATCTTTTCTAATTAAAATCTGGCTTCCACTTGTCGAAATACCAGAGTCCTTCATAGGCCTGTAGATTCTGCATGGACTGACCCTGAACTAGCTTTCCAACCTGACTCTCTCCTGGAATTCTGTGCAACAGCTACAAATGTTTCTCAATTGTTTAGAGGTGTTCAGCTCCATCTCACTACAGCTCTTCCTTCTCCCCAACTCCTTAGTATTTTTTCTTTGTGTTTTTCTTTATACTAACTCCCAATCATTCCTCAAGATTGATGGTAGAATTGAACCAGTCATATAGAAAGACATCCTTGAATACTCTAGTATTAGAACATTCTTACCTACTTCGCTGTTTCCGCCTGCTACATCATTTGTTGAAATTATCTGACAATATAGTTACCTCACCCACTAGGTAGGCAGCTAGTGAGGGTTGGCATAGTATCTGTTCTAATTGCAACCGAAAAAACATTTTATTTGTTACATAAAACATGCCCCAGTAGTATTTGTTTGAATGAATTATTTAATTCAAAACATGATATAAAACGGCCTGTTTGGTGGATCACAACATTTCTATCTCCATTTAAGTTTAAAGGTGACCCTCTATTTTTAGATCAGAATATCCTATTCCCAGCTCATGTTACAACAAACATGAAATGTGTGCAGCAGTCATTCAGATTTGTGAACAGACTGAGAATAAATACATCACTAGCCCACTCTTCTTTCCCTCCTTTACTCTGCATCAAACACAACAGACCCTCTGTTCTCAAAGACAATATACCCACTATCATCTCAGATCTTGCCAGTTACTAAAATATTCTTTCATCAGATACAATTTACAGCTATCCTCCAAAGCCACCCTATCTAACATCCTAACATCGCAACTCTGTTTTTGTGATTTTATTTTTTCCTTTGCACTCACCATTATCTACAATTGTTTTGTCCTTGCTCTACTCTCTGCATCTAAAATAGGGCTTGGCACTGAGTAAGTACCCATGAATTCTTGTTAAATAAGTGAATGAAAAATGGTCTGAATGAAAATCTCTTGTTAACTTCTATTAAAAAATATCTAGTCCAATTTATTTCATGGCAAACAAATCTGCGTATGAAGTGAGAAATAAAAATAATATCCTAAGTCTCTAAGCCAAGGGGACCTAGAGTAACGTTAAAAAATTGAGTTCCTGGTCGTGATGGGATAGGTGCTGACCATGCCTCAGTATTCTCTTTTCATATTAAACTTTAACCAAAATTATTTCCTGAGGAGTAAGGAGAAGTCAGCTCTGGAAAACAAAAACAGATGATTCATTCCTTTATTGACTTTAGCTAACCATCATCCTGACCTCCATCGGACTTCCCTTCCCTCTTTGCTGTTTTGAGGTGACAGCTCACCAGTTTCACAATGCCTCCTTTCCTAAAAACTGACCACCATTCTGGATTGGTTTTGGCCAAATCACAGAGTGTGCATAATTAGGGTTTTTGCAACCTCTGCTTTATCTTTTGAAGTCAGAGCGTCGACACTTAACCCTTGGGTCAAGCTAATGACAAGGGCACTATTTGGACATGGGTTTCTATGAAGACACATGAAGTTCAATTGTGCATGCACATGTCTCACCTTCCGTATTCGTGACTCCTCCTACAGCATAGTAAACGTGTATATTTAGCCGTGTCACTCAGCATAAATTTCTGTTCCTTTCATAACCTCCTTGAAAGCTTACTCTTACCTTCTGCCAGAGACCCGGCTTCCCAGCCTATGGGATAACCAGCCTGTAAGCTGCAACTCTTTGTAAGAAATAAAGCTCTCCTTTCCAAATTTATTTCTTCATTCTTCCATTGACAGAACTCAGATTAACCTTCTGATCTTAGAAAAGAATGGGCTTCTCTCTTTCTCTGTCTCTGTAAGGTATTCTTTATAAAATGATGTATATATTTAAAACACCCACATGCACACAAATACATGCATTTACACTTCTTTCTTTGCCTCTGCATTAGGTCACATTTTGATATGATATATTTCAACATATAAATAATGATTCTCCAAAATTCACATGTAAGTCAATAATTTTCTAACTATTGGTTGATTTAGACGCTGTAATGTAATTCAATATTTTATTATGCCATTCGTTTTAAAGGTAAAAACTATATTTCATTACGCCATGTAGCTGAATATAAATAAAGGTATATTTTAAAAGTCGTCATGGCCGGGCGCAGTGGCTCAAGCCTGTAATCCCAGCACTTTGGGAGGCTGAGACGGGCGGATCACTAGGTCAGGAGATCGAGACCACCCTGGCTAACACAGTGAAACTCTGTCTTTACTAAAAAATACAAAAAACTAGCCGGGCGTGGTGGCGGCGCCTGTGGTCCCAGCTACTCGGGAGGCTGAGGCAGGAGAATGGCGGGAACCCGGGAGGCGGAGCTTGCAGTGAGATCCGGCCACTGCACTCCAGCCTGGGCGACAGAGCGAGACTCCGTCTAAAAAAAAAAAAAAAAAAAAAGAGAACAGTAAAAGTCGTCATACTCTTTTAAACAAACTCTTGTAGTCAGTTCTATTCCTAATTAATAAACTTCCAAAAAAACATAGCGTTGACAAGTAAAGGATATTTGTACTTTGATTCAAATTAGAATAATTGTACATATATAGTTATGTATGATTATATCCCTCAGTGACAATAATGACCTAATATTTATTGAAATTGAAAGATAAATATTTTCACTTTTATTTGAAACAAAGTTAATATTTTTATTATCTAATATAAATGATCACATTTTCATTATAAAGCAAGGACAAATGGTTACCTAATTCTTCACTATTTTAGGTGCATTGATTTTGGTAATAAGAATTTAAAAAAAAATACTGAGTGGAAAGGAGGAAAAAGCAAGACATCTAATGAATATACTTTTACTATTGACATGCAAATCAATTGATGTAGCAATACTATATAAACAAAGAGATATTGACATGAGTGGTTGTTAAGAAAGGGAAATCTAAGTAAAGGAAAACAAACACAATCCTTAATAATGATTCACTGTGATAAAATAACTTACTGCAAAAAAAAAAATCAACTAAAGAAAGAAACAGAAAAAAATATAATTAATGAAAAGAAATCATATAAAATTAATTAAATTGAAAAATAAAAGACAGAATTATTTCCCTGAAACCAGGCACATTTATGCGTAAAGGAGCGAAGTATAAATACAAGGGGCAAAAACAAAGCGAAGGTAAACATGAAAATTATACAACTGATTTTTATTTTCACAGAATGTCTTACATTGCAATTGAGAGGGGAAAATTGTCTCGCTGTGATTCTTTACTAAAGTGCTCTAATAGAATGGATTACTGCTGCATGTTTCTCTTCAGTTATAAAAGTCACTGACTTCAACTTCCCTAAGTGTACCTTGAGCTTTGGAATTCCAGTCAATGAGATATCCCTTTTCTCTTCAATTTATCAAAGCATAAAAAAAAATAAGAAAAAATAATCCAAACTTCAACAAATCATTTTACTAGAAGATCTCTAAAAATAGATTAGCTCTCACTCTACAGAACAAGTGAATATGTTCAACATTTCAGGATAAATAAGCCTTCAGGAATTCACACCTGTAAAAATATTCATTGTAAGCTGACTTGAAAAATTCTACTTAAGGACTCACTAGTATTAAATTAAAATTTCTCTGTAAAGCTTAGCATGATTCCAGGAACAGCAGCATAGCATTGTGTCTATTTGAGGAAGAAAAATTCAAGTTTATTAATAACCAGAACCACATGGATACAGTAGATTCAGAGACTAAAAAATCATTTGAAAAGCTAAATTGGATTTGACATGGTCATCCAGTCATTTGAGAAAGAAGGTGATTTTCTTTTTAACTCATAAAATTATAAATATCAAAAAGGCATGTAATTGGTCTGGATATTGTGGAAGCAAAATTGATATTTCACCCTTCTGCCACTGTGAGTCTATATATCATCTTCCAAGTCAGAAAACAAGAAAACAAAACACCGTCCCTCATCAACTCTGAGATAAACCGAAAGTAAACCAAGTCAGTCCTGGTCCTCTAAATAAATGAAGCTGTGAAGTACATTTCAATCCCTAATTCCCAATCAAAATCAGCTTTATCCCTGACTTCCCAATGTGATAATCATAGAATAAATTAGCTGTTTTTTTTCCAACAGTAACAGAATAATATAAACTTCTTAAGTTAGATAATCTTGAAGTCATTTTTCTTTGTTTTTATTTGTCAAGATAGTCCTACTAAAGTCAGACTCACAACTTACTTTAAGTCAACTGCTTTCCTTTTCTAAATGTGTTTGTCTTCTAGTGCTACTTTTACAATACAAAAGATGACAACACAATCGGTATGTATAGATTCTATAAAGCTGTTTTGGATCTATCAGAAAGAAATATTTTTATAAGATGAACTATAGTGCTTGAATTGTTAACCTTTCAAGAAACCTCAAAAAACACAAACTAAAATATAAGTTACCTGCACTTTTAAATCAGGAGACAAATTGTCATAATCTTCTATCTGCTTTATATGTAAAAGTATTTAAGGAAATACTCAAAGTCAATAGCAATATATGACTTAAACAGTATTTCTAATAACTATTTTATATATATTAGGATATCTGTGTGTGTTACATGTGTAAATATGTATTATTTTCACCATTTTTTTTTTTTTTTTTTTCTGAGACGATGTCTAGCTCTGTAGCCCAGGCTGGAGTGAGTGGCGCGATCTCGGCTCACTGCAAGCTCCGCCTCCCGGGTTCCTGCCATTCTCCTGCCTCAGCCTCCCGAGTAGCTGGGACCACAGGCGCCGCCACCACGCCCGGTTCATTTTTTTTGTATTTTTTTTTAGTAGAGACGGGGTTTCACCGTGTTAGCCAGGATGGTCTCGATCTCCTGACCCTGTGATCCGCCCGTCTCGGCCTCCCAAAGTGCTGGGACTACAGGCGTGAGCCACCGCGTCCGGCCTCCACCATTGTTCTAATGGGTGTCTGCACTGTACAAGTACTCCAGAGAGTAAATATAAGGAAGTCAACGACTCACAAGTTGAGGCGAAACTGCCTCCATGCAATTCTTACAGTCTCCCTTAAAAAGATGTTCCCACTAAGAGAACAATATTCTAAATCTCATTTTAAATGGCACTATTCAAATAGAGACAAGCCCAGGCTTTAAAAACCTCTAGCTGCATTACGAGCAATTTCCCAAATTTTCAGGACCAGAAATACTTGCAGGCAGCTGAACAATTCCCGCATTCCCTCAGCCTGTGCAGTAAACTTTACATATTTGCGAAGCACACTCTTGTCAGGTCTTATGCAGGCAGCTTTTCAAAGCCTGAGTGTTCCCAGATCAAATTGAGCAGGTGGTTAAATATTCAAGGTCATGCGTGGGACAAAGTTTAATGTAATTCATGGAATAATGGAGTGAACATGAAGGAAAAACACAACATTTTATTTCTTTTGTCAACTGACTCCCATTTAACATTCTGAAGAAGCACCAGCTTTTTTCTTTAATTATACGTTATGCCTATTTTGATGTGATATCCTTTTAATGTCTCTGTTTGACTGGACAGAGTATAATTTAATTCTAAAATATGAAATATTTCCACCACTATGGTAAGCAATACCAGCTGGTGGAAGCTTCCTTGTAAGTTCAAACAAAAACACTTCAACTCAGCAAAGATGCCTCCTTTTTTTTACAGTTCAATCATGCCAAATTTAGAAATATTTTATTTGAGTAAGCATCTGGAATATAGTTCATCAAACAGTCAACAGATTTCATGCATATATGCATTAAATGTTCATACACCTTTCCAGAGGATGCTACTAAGTGATAAACATGAAGAGGTAGAGTGAGTCTATTAAATAAAAAACTTGGTACAGTATATCTGAGCTTTACCTTTTAAAATTATTTTTGAGAATATTTTTTCTTGTTCCTTCAAAATATTTTCTGTTTGATCATAGCTATATACAAAATTCTGCTAACATTATTTCCACAGTAACTCATGCTTCAATTAATACCCCTTATTTTAAACTATACCTTGTTCCACAGGGGAATACAATTTCATCTTTCAAAATGCAGCTTGATAGTATGGTATGTAGTGGGAGAATTACATATTACCCCATCTCCACTTTTTCTTTTTCGGGTTAATAATGCAAACCTTCTTGTTCTAGATGATGAGTCCCTTCTAACAATACTTTCTCATGTACAGTCTTTGTTTATCTACTAAACTAAATACTGTGAGGCTGCAGATCTGACTGGCTTCCTGCTCCATGCCCAAACGCTATGAAAGATCCTAGTATTTTTTGAACTTCTGAATGAAATAACTGAATAAATAAAAGACAAATTATGCTTGGATAAGTGATGATATATTAGTATTATGAATAGGAAAAGATGACACCAAGAGGGTTTCTGGAAGATAGATAAAAGTACGTGGTAGAAGGATGAAGAAATACTGACTGTACAGGGCTTGGAGGTAAACTAGGAATAAATCAAAATGCACAGGAAAATGGCAATCATGACAAAATAAATCATGGTACAAATATTTAATTTTAGAAAATGTTAATTTAAAATTAGCTTTCTTATTAGACATGCGTTTTCTCATCGTATTATAGAGAGTTATATCAACATTAAAATAATCTATATTTACTTTGGATATGAAACAAATTCATGTGATAGTGGTATGGAAGCATTTATTTAGATGTTATTTGGTAACCAAAACCTTCTAATCCCACCCTCAGTCTAGACACTAAGAACTAAAATCATACCTTACTGCCTACATTAACATGACTTTGCGCTGTTCCTCTGTCCTCGTTAGTGTTCCTTTAACATTCCTCTGTCTTCATAAGCATGATTTATTCTTTCAAAAATACCCTGCCAAGGCGGAGGTTTTGACTGTTCATTATAGAGACTTCCTGAAACACCCACCTACTCTTCAGGGAAACATCAGCCGGCAGCTTTTCCTTAAGATTCTTTGCTCCTCTTGCCTTAAACTCCCACCTTGCTCTCTCTACCAATCCTGAACTGCTATGGCATGGTCTTTACCCCATCCTAGTCCAGTTCTTACTTCGAAAGACTCACCTGAAATCAAACATCCAATTCTCAATAAATTCTGACCTTATATTCCCCAGTCCAAGACACTAACTTTTGCAAGGTTCTCTGTTCTCTCTCAGTGCAATAATCAAAACACTCATCTTTGTCTTATCTTCTTATCAACAGTTTGTGTTGGCAATATCTGCAGAGTAAGTTTTTGACATGTTCAATCTATGCTTTATATTCACAATTAACTTTTGTTAGTAAAAAAAAAAAGTGAAGAAAAGTAAACTAAATGTAGTAATTCTCAAAATAGAATAGGAACAGTTCTTTCTCCCACTGTAATGCCAAATGAAAGTATAGATTGTTAGGGAAGACAGAAAGAGAGAAATAGGTATCAAAAGTAAAGCAAAACAAAGCAAAAACTTAGCTTTAGAAATAAATGTCTAGGATAAACATCGATGAACAATAATACCCTGAAATTGGCAGTATCTGTATTTAACCTCCCAGTTCCATTTTACTGAGGTTCACATATAAACACATGAAGAAACAGAAGAGATTAGAGTACGTAAGAAATGCCACTTTAAGCAAAAAGACAACTCAATTTCATTTAACTCTTTTATCTATGGTTAAACCTCTGAAAGTTAAACCTTAATAAATGAGGAAAGGCTGAGTGAACAGAAAACAATCTCTGGACTCTTACCAGAGCAATTGAGATCTCTGAATAGGAGATAGAAGATGTCATTTAGAGGAGGGGAGGTAACGATTGCATTGAGAATGTCTTGATAAAGATTTTCAGAACAGAGGCCATACTAGGAAACTCGGAATATACAGGGTTATACAGAAAATTATGATTATGAGAAAGTATACTGAATGACTTCTGTTTTCATACTACTCGTATGTAAGCAATAGCTCAAGCTATTTTTCTTTGTATTCATTGTATTTGAATCAAAATCAAATTCATTGATGAAATACAAGACCATATGAAAAAATAAGAAATTATTTTATGAATATATACAATTATAATATTTTAGAAAAAACAATATTTTAAAATTTGATTAATATATTCTCTCTTAAGTAGGGTTAAGAGCTTCTCATGAATTTTTGTGTTAAGATTGTATCAATGTTTCAAGTTTTCAGGTAAAACTCTCACATTTTAATTGATTGCCTAATCCTAACTCAGTTTGTTAGGATCTAGACATTTCACAGCTCTCATTGTCATACAAATTAGATGATACGCTTGACCAGCGATCCCAAAAGCAGATGGACACTGTGCATTTTGTTTGTCTATTAATTTTGTTAGGTCATTGTTTTTCTAAAACATTTCTTGAAGATTTTTTTAAAGATAATTTTTAGAAAGGAACTTTACTACTAAAAGGTGATAGCCCAAGGGACTTACATAAATTTTCTTGTGATAAAATGTGATGGCTGCTTTTATGTGTAACTTGACTGAGCCATGGGGTACCCAGATATCTAGTCAATGGTCAAACATTATTCTTAGTGTTTCTGTAAAGGGGTTTGGGGATAAGATTAACATTTAAGTTGCTACACTGATGAGGAAGCTCACCTTTCAGAATGTGGGTGAGCCTCATCTAATCATTTGACAGCCTTAAAAGAACGTAAGCATGGCCTTTCCTAGAGTAAGAGAGAATTCTTTCCACCTGAGAGCCTTCAAACTGACACTTCAGCAGCTTTGCAATTGGCTGAGGATTGCAGCAAAATACACTGCACATTTGGTGACAACGTGAGACACTGGGAGGAGACAGTAGGATTTCGGATAAAATAAACGTCTTGGGAGATACTGAAAGATGGCAAAAATTTAATAAAATAGACAGATCACTTGAGGTTCAGGAGTTCAAGGCCAGCCTGGTTATGGTGGCGAAAACCTGTCTCTACTAAAAATTCACAAAATTAGCCAGGCGTGGTGGCGGGAGCTACTCGGGAGGCTGAGGCAGGAGAATGGCATGAACCTGGGAGGCGGAACTTGCAGTGACCTGAGGTCACACCACTGCACTCCAGTCTGGGCGACAGAGAGAGACTCTGTCTTTAAAAAAAAAAAAATGAGGCGAGTGTGGTGGCTCGTTCCTGTAATCTCAGCCACTCTGCGGGCTGAGGCAGAAGAATCGCTTCAACATGAGAAGCAGAAGTTGCGGTGAGTGGAAATCTCCCCACTGCACTCCAACCTAGGTGACAGAGTAAGACTCCTTCTCAAAAATAAAAATAATAAAAAATTATATTTTATATATATATATGAAACTTGAGCTTGAGAGTTTGAACAAATATGCTCCTTACTTTCTTCTGAAAATTGGTTATATTCAATGAGTTCACTTGAATAGATATTAAAAAGTATAATATTGTCCTTAAAAATATATATACTTGATCACTTTTTTATTTGAGTTTGCTCCTCCTCATTTCTCAATGCCATTTAAACAAAGAGTATGCCCCCAGCCTTTTGATCATTGCTATTAAACATAATTTACTTTTTTTTTTTTTGAGATGGGAGTTTCACTCTGTTGCCCAGGCTGGAGTGCAAAGGCGCTGTGCCCCTTGGGTTTAAGTGATTCTCCTGTCTCAGCTTCCAGAGTAGCTGGGATCACAGGCGTGCACCACCACACCTGGCTAATTTTTGTATTTTCAGTAGAGACGGGTTTCACCACATTGTCCAGGCTGGTCTTGAACTCCTGACCTCAAGTGATCCACCCGCTTCGGCCTGCAATTCTTTAATAAGTAAAAAACACTAAAATCTACCAGTAGTTTATATACTAAATGCATCAAGCTTTTTTTCACATTTTTATTTGTTGTGCTTTAATGCATACTCGGTATAAACAATGTGAATCCAGTTTTAAGCAATTTCTCCGTAAAGGTAAAATATTAACACTATCTAAATTCAAATTTAGTTCATTTGGGTAGTAACTGTAATATCCCCACATCTGATATTGGCAGGAGTTAGAAGAAAAAAATACATTTTGTATTTTTATGTAAATTTTTAAGGTTTTGAAGATGTTTAAGAGAATTTGGGTCTGCATTTTTAAAATTTCCCAATATTAACTCTTTTCCCACTGATAGATCACAAACATCAATGTGAATGTGTTTTCTCTTTCTGAAATTAAATACCTTTTCTCAATAATAATATTTTTATTCAAAAGCAGGGTTTGTGAAAATTCTCATTATCAACAATAGAACAAAATAGTAGTGAATTTCATCTGAATAATCATCTTAATGCATCTGATCACATGCGCTATTAAAGATGTTTTTGAAAAATATATGTGTTTGTATATTGCCTGAGGTGGATACAAACAAAGAAAAAAAAAAGTATTTCATGCTATAAGTATTGTCTCCTCATCCTGTGAAAAATTTCAAAGTAACACTGTGGTAGGTCTATTTGTCTACTTCATTTTCTATAGGAAGTTATTTAAAACGAATTCAAACAACGGTGTGAAATTTTCATGGCAACTTATCATGGATACTAAGACAGTTTTAATAAAGAGTTCAATGCCTTAATTTAAGTGTTGATTTAAATTATAGCTGCATTTCCTTTGAACACAATTTGGGTTTTCCATAGCTGGCTGAATAGCTTCTCTATGACTGATGTTATGAATACTTATTTTCCAAGCATTTCTTTTTTCTTTTTCTTTTTTTTTTTTTCTGAGATGGAGTCTCGCTCTGTCGCCCAGGCTGGAGTGCAGTGACCGGATCTCAGCTCACTGCAAGCTCCGCCCCCTTGGTTTACATCATTCTCCTGCCTCAGCCTCCCGAGTAGCTGGGACTACAGGCGCCGCCACCTCGCCCGGCTAGTTTTTTGTATTTTTAGTAGAGATGGGGTTTCACCGTGTTAGCCAGGATGGTCTTGATCTCCTGACCTCGTGATCCGCCCGTCTCGGCCTCCCAAAGTGCTGGGATTACAGGCTTGAGCCACCGTGCCCGGCTAGCATTTCTATTATAAAGTAATGTCAAGCTTACAGAAAAGTTTTAAGACCAGTAGAAAAAACTCTTATATGCTCTTAAGTCAGATTCCCCAACTGTGGACATTTTACGTTATTTGCCTTTCAGTTTTCTCTCTGAAGATAAATGTCTGCACACTATTGTTGTCTCTGAACAACTGGAGACTAAGTTACAGACATGATGCTCCAATTACCGTTGAATCCTACAGTGAATATTTTTCACACACACACAAAATGATCTTGTATATGACCAAATTATGACCATAAAATCAGAATAGTGACATTTATACTTAACCTCATTCAAAGACAAATTTAAGTTCTTCCAATTGTCCAATAATTTCCTTTACAGCAAAAGAACCAACCCAATTATGCCTTGCATTTAGTTGTCATGCCTCCTATGTTTCCTTCAATACCAAACAGCTCATCAGTTCTTCCTTGACTTTCATGACACTGGCATTTTTTAAATTCTTAAGGACTAGTAATTTTGTGGAAAGTTCCTCAATTTTGGTTTGTTGGGTGCTCAGGTTAAGAATTTTGGACAGGAATACAATAGAAGTCATTTTATATTCTCATTGCATCTGGTGGTGCATGATTTTGATTTTTCCTACTACTGGACATGATAACTTTGATCATTTAAAAATGATTCCTTTTTTCGTTTTTGTTTTTATTTTTAATTTCCATTTTTATTTTTGATTCAGGGCATTTTCTTTCTTTTTCTTTCTTTTCTTTTCTTTTTTCTTTTTTTTCTGACAGTCTCACTCTGTCACCCAGGTTGGACTGCAAGGGTGTGATCACAGCTCACTGCAGTCTCTGCCTCCCGGGTTCAAGCAATTCTCCTGCCTCAGCTCCCTCAGTAGCTGGGATTACGGGTGCACACCACCATGCTCAGCTAATTTTTGTATTTTTAGTAGAGACGAGACTTTGCACATTGTCCAGGCTGCTCTCAAACTCCTGACCTCAGGTGATCTACTCACCTCAGCCTCCCAAAGGGCTGGATTATGGCGTGAGCCCAGTTATCTTCAGAGATGTTTCTGACAAATTACATCATGCTTGATATATATGAACTATCATATATATCAGATACTGTTAGATTGCTAAAATGGGAAGAAAGTATTCCTGAAGAGGTGAATTTAAAAATAACTAGATCTATCCCTAGCCCTCCCAGGTTCTTAGGTTATCTTTGCTGAGAAAATTATATATAATTATTACTTTCTTATCTAAAGGAATGACTAAACCAATAATGACAATTCATTGTTCAATAAATGACTCAATCTACCTATGGAATGTAGATTCAAATGCAGATTAGCACATTCAAAAATAATTAATTTTCTATAAAGTTACCAGTGCAAATATCAAAGAATGAACATGTTTTATGCTAATGTAATATACATTTTATAACTGACATTTTACTTAAAAAAAATAGAGATGATGTTTGGCTATGAACTGTCATGCTCAGTCCCATACACGTGACTTCATTCTGATTGGTCTTATAATTTGGAAAGCCTTCCATTGCCCACTTCATTTACCTTAACCAAAGCCCCAGTTAAGCCCATCTCTACTACAGAAACCTCTCTGGTCTTTAATCTTAAAAATAAATAATACTCTCTGCTTTGGTTTGTTTGACTATCCATGTAATTATTATTTATTTACTTATTTATTTTGAGACAGTGTCTCACTCTGTTGCTGGGCTGGAGTGCAGTGGTGCGATCTTGGCTCACTGCCACCTCTGCCCCCCAAGTTCAAGCGATTCTCCTGCCTTAGCCTCCCAAGTAGCTGGGACTACAGGTGCCTGCCACCACGCCTGGCAATTTTTTTTTTTTTTTTTTTGCATTTTTAGTAGAAACGGGGTTTCACCGCATTAGCCAGGATGGTCTCGATCTCCTGACCCCGTGATCTGCCTGCCTCGGCCTCTCAAAGTGTTGGGATTACAGGCATGACCCCGGCCCATACAATTATTTTAACGCTTAATTATGTACTATTTCAATATCTCTCATATAGTTTTCTTTTACTGTTATATAACTCCTAGTTTAACCGTGCCTTGCCTCTTTAGATTTTTATTTTCTTATGGGCAAAAATTCTGTAAAAATGCTTCATGCACTTTGCAGTATCTAAAGAAGAGATGAACACACAGTGCATTCTCAGTAAATATGTATTGGATTTAATTAAAAGAAACATTGAAAAGGGGAAAAGCTATGAGAGTGAAGCAGATATAAAAACAAGAGAACTCAAGTAAATCAAGAGCACTGTAAAACGTTCAGCTCCAGCCTGGCTTCCTCTCTGAAGTTTTCCCCTGTGGCTCAGGCATTCAGCAATCTTTCTCTTCCATGAACTGCGTTAGTAGACACTATCGACCCAACAAAATTGAGCATTGGCTTGTGTTTCTTACACTATTCAAATCTAGTTTTCTTTTTAGTCTGTAATTCCTAGCATGAACCTGAAGCAGAATAGAAACCAAGAACGCTGATTGGTTGGATGAATGATTTATTTGCTCCATTGTATGGAAGATTTAGTAATTGATTTCAAAGGGTGAAATGAGGTAAAGAAAATTCTTACATTAATCCCATTTATAAAAATGCTGTAAAGCTATGGTATTCAGTGATACATTTGAGGGAAAAATCATAGAAAGTACGAAGAGAATCTAGAATGGGAGTTAAGCGAGAGATATTTGGATCCAAGGTTATCTGGGTTTCTATTCCAGCTCTATAAATTTGAAAATTTTGCTTAACATCCCTGTGGCTCAGTGCTTTTAGATAAAATATGTTGATATATTAGTGTGTATCCTAAGGGTTGTTGTGAGGATAAAATGAATTATTGTGTACCATCATGTACAGGTTTTCTCAATGTTGCCACAGTTGGCATAATTAATTCTCGTAGGAGGCTGTGCTGTACATGGTACAATGTGTAACAGAATCCTTGCACCCTACTCACTAGATGTCAGTAGCATTACCAATTCCAGCATGAGAATGAAAAATGTTTCCAGACATTGCCAAAAGTCTCCTGAAGGTAAAATCACCCCTAGTTGACAATGACTGGTCTAGACCTTACAATCTATTATGGAAAAAAGCAAAACTCATCTATTAGACATGAATACTAATTTAAGACCTGAACATTGGAAATTCTATAATGTGAAGTTCACTTGGTAGCATATAATCTCATAATAAGGAATGGATTTTTTCTTTTTAGTAGGAAAGTGGTGATACCATTGGAAAACTCCACAATCACATTCAATTTAGTAAGTGTTTACTTAGTGGTTCCAGGAGTGTAGACAATGTAAGTTCTAACCATATGGAGTGCTGTTTATATATAAGGTGATGTATAAGTTAAAATACTGCCTACTTAACCAAGAAAAAAATGTTATAGGAAGATAATGAATAAAGAGAGAAAAATAGATAGTAATGTAGGCATTTGTTAATGTGGCAAGTGTTACCTTAACTCACTGATTATCAACAGGATATTTTCACGAAGTAGAGGAGAGCTAGGATAACTGCTTTTGCAGTTAGATAGGATCATTTTAAATAAAATAGTGAACTTGAAGGAAGAATGGCCAATGGTAGGGTTGAGAAACACAACTAAGAACTGACTAGGGCTTGACTGATTAAAGAAGGAGAGAAGTGGCCGGGCGCGGTGGCTCAAGCCTGTAATCCCAGCACTTTGGGAGGCCGAGGCGGGCGGATCACAAGGTCAGGAGATGGAGACCATCCTGGCTAACACGGTGAAACCCTGTCTCTACTGAAAAACACACACAAAAAAAAACTAGCCGGGCGAGGTGGCGGCGCCTGCAGTCCCAGCTACTCGGGAGGCTGAGGCAGGAGAATGGCGTGAACCCGGGAGGCGGAGCTTGCAGTGAGCTGAGATCTGGCCACTGCACTCCAGCTTGGGTGACAGAGCGAGACTTCATCTCAAAAAAAAAAAAAAAAAAAAAAAAAAAGAAGGAGAGAAGTAATTCTGTATAAGAAATAATTTCTAATCCTAGCTAAAGATTTCTTTGTTTTTCCCCACAAACATTTACAGGTATGACTCTCTTCTTGCTTGGGTTAAAAATCTTCATGACAGTATTTCATGTATAATTGAGTATGATATAAATCCATAACTACTCTTTCTTCTTTGCTTTCTATTTTGTAAGATTTGATATTAAAAATTCAGATAACTCTTCTGAAAAGGAGAAAAAAACTAATTTTAAAGCAGAGGCCTGCTCGAATACAATGAAGGTCAAAGATCTTATCCAATACCCTTCTATCCTCTTTGATCTCACAAAGCATGCAGAGAAACAGTTAGTACTTTATGAAGAACAAGGATTATTCCTTACATGCATTTTGTTTGTCAGCCTTGTGCCATGTAAGATTTTCTAATTCTGTCTTCACTGTCTCTAATCTATTATCTGCCCAAATTAATAAATTATTGATTATTAAATAATAAATTGAAATTCTGTATAAATCTTTTTAATGAAGCAATCAAAATATTTTATATAATTCCATATTTTTACAAGTAATTTTCCTACTAAATGGTAAAATTTGCCTTTTCCACTATGAGCACTGAATGTTTTTACTACTTCAAAATGAATGCATTTTTGCTAATGACCAGCGATGATGAGCATTTTTTCATATGTCTGTTGGCTGCATAAATGTCTTCTTTTGAGAAGTGTCTGTTCATACCCTTTGCCCATTTTTTGATGAGGTTTTTTGCTTTTTTCTTGTAAATGTTTTAAATATCTTTTTAGATTCCAGATATTAGCCCTTTGTCAGATGGATGGATTGCAAAAATTTTCTCCCATTCTGTAGGTTACCTGTTTACTCTGATGATAGTTTCTTTTGCTGTTCAGAAGCTCTTTAGTTTAGTTAGATCTCATCTGTTGCCATTGCTTTTGGTGTTTTAGACACGTAGTATTTGCCCATGCCATGTCCTGAATGGTATTGCCCATTTTTTTCCCCCCAGGGAATAAAATATCTTCTTTAGAAACTAACTATGGGCTTCAAGTCTCAACATATATCTTCAGTTCCTAGCCCAGCAAGTGATATACAATAAATTATATAATGCTGATTTATTGAACGAATGAATAAATCTTTATTTTAACTTCCGTATTTATCTTGTCTTTTGAAGTCATTGCACTCTAGCTTTTTCGTTTTGTTTTGTTTTGTTTCTGACTTTGAAGTTCTGGGATTCATATGCAGAACGTGCAGGTTTGTTTCATAGGTATACCTGTGCCATGGTGGTTTGCCGCACTCGGTTTCATTTTTAAGCTAATCATATGCAAGACATGGTTCACGCTGATTTCTTATTTTACATATTATCTATATGATCTATATGACTCATTTTAACTGGGATTTTCCAAGTTCTTTGCCAGAAGCTTGAGTGACATAGGTAAGCAAAACAGATGTTGCCCTGACCATTTTTAGCTTACCGTCTAGTGTCTTGTAAAAGAGACTCTATTTGGATAACAAAACATTCTATTTTCATGAATTTTTATACTTATCAAGTTTAACAATACCATTTAATTTTTAAATGCATTTCATTTCCTTCTTATTTCTCTCTTTAGTTCAATACCATGATATAAAAATTTGTCTAATGATATAAGAAACCAGAACAATTTCAGATTCTTAATTAGCAGATTAAACAAATTTGCTTAGTGTTTTTTATATTCTGTATGCTTGATTTATTTATCACTTTCTTGGCAAACTTAAAAAAGAGGACAAGAGAGAAAAAATTGGAGTAAGAGAAAAAAGCTTGAAAAATAAATATTAATTCATAGTTGAGGGAGGCCTGAGACTTGTAACACAGTGACTAAGATTTTAGTATTATAAAAATGTAAATATTAGACTTCTAATAAAATGCTCAACCTTTATGCTTTTAACTAAAGATAATTGTGGATAGAGGGAGTGTTTGAAGAGTATATATAGGATGAAGTTCAAAGTTTCATCAGTAGCAACAAGTAAAACAATAATTTCCAAGTATAATGAAGATTATTCTTCAGAGATCTCATAAATTCATCATCTTAAAAAGACTTACTTTTTAAAAAGTTTATGGATGAGTGTTTAAACAAGAATAAACATGTAAATTGACAACATTTCCAAGGCTGCCAGCAGTTCTTTTAAAGATGTAAAACCTAAATATTCTATTCAATTTTACCACGTGTAAAGGTGATCAGAAAATCTAATTCTCTTTTCAATACACGGAATTAAAAAGCCTAGAAAAATCATTGTATATACATTCAAAATATACAGCAAAGACATAAGCACTAATTGACAGAAACATGTTTTCAATATATACATACATATATATCAATATCTGTACATATGTATTTATAATGCACATATATGTATCTATAATGTACGTATATATGTACACACACAAATGAAGACTAGTTATATTGAATTAGCACTTAATCTGTAAGCAACTACAAGAAACGACAAATGTTCTTTAAAATCCCTAAAATCTCTTCATGAGGAAATTTCAGAGAACAGTATGTGCTTGTAAAATCTCCTGTTAAACATCACATGGCAGAGGCTTTAAATTTTAGTGGTTTTATTTCTTTATAAAGAGTTGTAGCCAAATCGATTTTATTATTGAAAATTCAATATTTCCTAAGCTATATTCATAGAGTTATATGAAATGCTTTTTAAAGTATGCAACGCTAAGGTGTACTTTTTCAGATTATTTTTATCCTATGATTCAAGTTAATGTCTCTGCTGACTCACTGGTAGGAAAATATTCACATACTTTTCATACATTCAGTTATTTTGACTTCTCTGTAGAAAAACAAGAAAATACATTGTATTTTCTGAGTAACAAGCACTAAATAGCATGTCATTTTTTCCTTAATAGTGACACTTATTAATCTTACATCTTATGGGTATATTTTAGATTATAATAGTAAAATGATTTAAAATATTAAGATAAATCTTAGAAATTAAAGAGTTTGCAAGGATGTTTTGTCTATTGGACAAATATTTAGTGAGCATCTAAGAAACACTGGTTATACAGCTTTCAGTATATTTTTTTCTATACCATTACTGCTTTAGAACAATGGGACCCAGAATTTCCATCATAGAAATAATGATCCTAAACTTTTGTTAATCTTGACTTTCAGTTAATTTCCTAGTAGTAGTTAGTATGGCCTACTGATACCAAGTCAATAAAGGTATTTTGGAAACTCGATCATTCCCACAAAATTAACCAAGTGACTTGGGAGAATGCCTAGAGGTTAATGCCTGCAGTACCTGAAGAAAAGATGAGAAAAATAGAAAGAAAAAATAAATAAAAGGAAAAAAGAAAGACAAAAGGAAGGACAAGCAGCAAAGCGCACAGAAAAACAGTGATATAATGATTGACATAAAGTTTCTTTTTTTGGGAGACCAAGAGAAACCATTATTGAGGAACGATTCTATAAACTAGAGAAAGTAAAAAAAGAGAAAAACTCCTGTTTTAATTAATATGTGTTATATCAAATCACACTTGTTCTTTTCGAGGTATATTCTTTCAATACTTTGTGCTTTAACATATAGTTTGTCTTTTGCTAGGTTCTTAGGGATACTTTTATTATTTAAACACACTGGGATAATTTACCTGCAGTAGTTTTTAAAAATTCAAATAATAATATTTGACTTCTGGTGCATATTTACTATGTGCCAGAAATAATGAAAATTACTTTTCACCTATTTTAAAAATGGGTTTACTATCTCTGTTTTAGAAATCAAAGAATCAAGCCTCAGAGAATTAGAGTTAAATGCTTTTCACAGTCTTGTCACCATATCATAAAGTTAGCCTATCACACTTAACCTTTTCAGAGTAGGGCAAAACAATTTTAAATTATCTCAGTATGGAAAATTCTGCATGGTCTCAATCTAGCTTTGTTAAGTAGAAACGAGTCTTTAGGATACATTATTTAAAACTTAAACATCCACTTTTGCTACCTTTCTGGTTCAGGAGATCTAGGTATAAGAAAAAAAAAGTATGATCTACACCCAAGTAGATGCCTTTATACTACTCAAGTAACTGAAATTTTACTGTGATTCCTGTATAATCTAGAGCCAAAATTTGGTGACTTTTATTGTCACAGTTATTGTTCTTTGCAGACACTTGTTGTTCAGTGAAAAGAACACAGACCTTAGGAATCAGAAAAACAAGTTTTTGTTCAAATTTTGTCACTTCTTAGCTCATGACTTTGGGAAATAATCTATATGAAGATGTAAGAAATTAACAATTATTAAGAAGCTCCTATATAAGAAAAATACTCCCTACCTCACAGGGTTTTTACTGATTTCAAGAAAATATTCTATCAAAAAGTTATTGCAATATTATGCACTGTAAGTTGCTATAATGATGGTGATAAGGATAATTATTTTTATTACTATATTACTGGCTTCTCAGGGCTATTGCACAGATAACTTTCTATGAAGATTGTGTCCCGCTAACATAATGGTAAAAAAAAAAAAAAAAAAAAGTACTCTTAGAAATCTATCTAGATAAAGGTGGATTGGATTAAGCAGTTATTAAAAGTATTTTCACTAAACAGATGACAATTGACATGTATTTAATAAATACCATTTTTTGTGTGTACCAAGCGCTAGACTCCACCTGACATGGGACACACAAGTTTAATGCGGAAAAGGCTTATATGGACCCAGCTGATAAGGCATGCTGTTCCTGGAGGCACACACATCTTCTATGCAAGTCACTCCTCTACTATACTCAATCAATTAATTCAGTCTGATAAGGTATGTTAATATCACTTTAGAGTACACCGGCATCTGTTAATAGATCTTTCCAGATATTTGGCATATGCAGAGGTGCTGATGGAGGCAGTGATGCTTAGGGCAGTATTTTGAATGACTGGAACAAAATGCAATATGTTTCAAACACTGTAAATGTCTCCCTACAGTATAAAGTCTAGATACTAATATGGAAATCATTCTAAGAGATTAAAATATATGAGAGTATATGAATGTCATCATACTATTTATGAATAGAACCTATAAGACAAAGAAATCTTGATAGGAGGAAAACTGTGAAGATGGAGAAAATGAAAATTTTATAGTAAACAAATACTCACTTGGCCTGCCGGTCTGCATACCCAAAATCCAGGCTTAGTTTTGGGGTGTTTACATATTTTGTAGAAAAAAAGGGCCAAAATACTTAGATCTTATCCCATTTGCCTCATTTACACTGAGGCTAGACTGTCAAAGTGGCGAATAGTATTTAGAACGAGAGCTTGATTTAGTTTACTTGCTAAGTCCCAGTGAAAGAATACAGCAGGTTCACTTGAGGGCAGAAATCCTATGATAAACGGTTATTCGAAAGCCAGAAAGGGTAACTAGGTTATGCCCTTCAGTCTCTAGGCTGTTGATTTTTGTCCCAATTACACACAATATAAAGAAATATTTGTTTCCATGTTTTTCTATACCACCAGTTTACAATGATACATGTGGCTTGGCTCACAAAGCTGTCCCTTGAGACAGTTAATATATTTAGAGAAATATGAGAAATTATGAACTGTCTTTCTTTTTGTCCCTCATTAAAATTCGATTTAAATGATATCATTTGTACTGTGCTACACATCAGAATTTAGATAAATCATCACACTAAAATAGGAATGTTTGGTTCAGTCTGAGTTTAAAGATGCTACAGTTTAACATATTTTAGGAGTGTTGTGAGAGAAGGAGCTTTAAAACCAATTATTATTGGCCAGCATAGGGTTGGTGATGAGATGGCAGACAGAAGGCCAAAATATTGTTTTCCCTTAAACAGTCAACTTTGTTAATGAACTGCGTGTGTATATTTATGTGTGTGTGTGTATATATATATATATATATATATGAACTATATAGAGAGAGTTCATTTTCACTATTTATTAACTTTGTTATTAACTTTGTTTAGCGACTACCCCTCTTGTTATGTTCTTGATGCTTTTTATTGGTTTTAAGAAAAATTATATCTTTAAAATGGAAAGAAATGATTGAGAGCTCTAAATGTTTCATATACGAAATTTCCATTTTTAACTCTCTGAAGGAAAAACATGAAAATTTTATATTGACCCTGTAGTAACATAAAATTCTGCCTTCTCATAGTATTTATTTGCTGAACAAAATATTGCTGATATTAGTTGCTTTATATAATAATTTCTAGTTGACTGTTAGTCCAAATTGATAGTTGACAACATAAATCTTACATTTCACAAAAATATAGTTTTCTTCAGCTTTGTTGTTATAATTTTGAATCACTCTTTATGAAAAACTGTAAAAAGTAAACATTAGCTATCAATTTGCCATTGAGCTTTATGTAAACAATTTGATTCAATGGTCTGAAGTATAAATTATTACACAAATAACTTTTCCTATTCTTGTTGATTTAAAAAGGGCTAATTATAATTTAACTTGCCTAAAACAAATAAAATTATTGCAACCTATTATTACAGTGTTTGTTAATATCCACAAGAAAAACTGCTTTTATTTCAGTTAAATTCAGAAAAATATCAAAAGATGGGATTGAAAGGTAGGTTGAAGCAAATTTCTAAAAATCATGGGGTTTCCACTTGGCATTGAGGAGATTCTCAAAACTATAAGGCAGGGCAGTAACAATAGTTCAGAAGGAAATGTTTATGGGCCTAAAGTAAAAACAATGATGTCAAAGATAAGAGGTGATAAAATAATGTTCAGAAACTGGAAGCTACGAAATTGGGTACCAGATATATTATGGGCAATGGGTTCTCAGTGAGTGACAAGGACCAATATGTTCACGGTTTCTTTCAGTTTAGAGGATGAGTGCATATCGACCCCACTCAAAAAGCAATGAATACAATCAGAGAGAACAGGCTGTCTTTGTATGGTTTTATTACTGTTTGCTTATTCTTGCACTGCCTAGGGAAAGAGAAAATAATGAATTCTGCATGGACAAATAGACTCTGAGACACCCATACTGCCTCCAAAGACATGTAGCAGATAGTTGGGTAAGTTAGTAAACCATTCATGAATTAGATCTTGACAGAAATTATAGATTATGGCAGACATGTGAATAGACAATCATTTCACAGAAGAAGCTGATTATTAAAAACAAATAAAAAGGCAGAGGCTATAAACTTTGTTATATCATTTTCAAACATTCAGTTAGAGAAAAACCAGTAATACATTGTATATTTCAACATAGCTAGAAGGGAGGATTTTGAATGACCTCAACAAAAAAAAGTGATAAATGTTTAAGATGATGAATATGCTAATAACTCCAATTTATTCATTACACATTGCACATGTGCACTGACACATAACACTGTACCCTATAAATATGTACAATTATTATGAGTCAATTAAAAATAAATGCAAAAAAGAAAAATTTGACCCTTGACAGGAAGAGAATAGAGAGGTCTGGTTAGTATCAAGGAAGAGGAAGAGTTAAAATCAAAGAAATTGTTTATTGGAGTCAAGTGTAAAATGCTACCCTGATATAAAGTCGGAGGCCACTAATTTTAGAAATTTGTAGGGAACTGATGTTTTATAACAACTTTTATTTTTGTCTGTTCTAGTGGGGAACGGAAGCTAGGTTACAGAGGGTTGAGACATCAATAGAAAATAAATGTATCAACATAAGTTAGAAATTATAAAATATTTTGCTTTTTGAGAGGACAATTTGTTCTCGAGAAGACCAAACATGTTTGGAGCATTTTGCTTATTTATTTAGTATCTTTTTTTAGGTATATCTTCACTACCTAGAAATATTTTAATATAATTGTTTTCCTTTTTTTCCTATTTTGAGCTAGTTTGCTTTCCTTTCACCTTGTAATTTAATAGCCCTATTTTTATTAAATTTTGAAAATACAAATTACTAAATTACAAAGAGAATCTATTTCTGGGGTCTACTTTCATATTATTTTTTCCACTCTCAATATAAAAACTACATAATGATTGAGAAACTGCAGCCTCTAAGAGCTTCTTCATGCTTTATTTTTAATTTAGCCTCAGTATTTAAGAAGAAACTCCAGTAGTCAGTAGTTAAAATTCAAGAAAATTGAAATATTGTAAGTTTGAATACTTAGAGAATCCAAGATTTAGGACCTTCCTAGGGCATTTTTGTTAACATTTGAAAAGGTTTTTGTAATCTTCTTTAACAGATCACAAAATTTAGCTAAGTTTTAGTCATATTTTGCTGAGGGATCCATGTAAAATAATTGCTTAAGGTCAAGTTGATGACCCATTAATATATGTGTGTACTATCAGTCATAGTTGAACACTGATTAATCATCATCATATAATTAAGTTGACCAGATGCACTATTACACTCTGATACAAACATTTTGTTGAAATAATTCTTGTTGTGCCTTTCCCCTGAGCTGGCGATGGCTGTCTTAAAACTATCCTGCAGTAAATGTCCCCCACTGAAGTCAATTTAAATTATTCTGAAGTCCATATGTCATTTTTTAGATGTAAGCCTGAGACATCATTAGCACTAACGATGTGAGGCTGCTTTTTGTTGATACCTATTGCTATTTAATGACCCAACTACCTCAGGCAGTTTTGATAACTTGAGAAAATGATAGAAAATCATCCAGCATTTGCTCCAGGAGAGATTTGATTACAAGTTGTTGACTAAGCAAGCCTACATAAAAGGTTTTCTGCAATAGTAGCAGAAAAGATGAAAAACTCAGGTCTTCAAATTATTTTTATTTGCTTCAAATACAAATATTTGATATTAATTCAGTAATAGTTAATATACACTTATTTCAGTTCATTTATATTTAAGGGAAATAAAGGTCAAATTTTATTGCTTAGATTTTTTTTTTTTTTTTTTTTTACTAAAAAACATTATTTTACTCATATACTTATAAGGAAGTGAATTGTACATGGTAAGATTTTCTGGCTAAGAAAGTGAATCAAGTCTGGCCAGAATTACGTGGAGTCCCCCAATATAACAACAGGAAAATTAGTATTTGTCACACATTACTATCTCTTCTCAACTTACTTCGAAATATAATAGCCTTTTATGCATTAATGATAAACCTCTGTAAAATGATGTTCTTAATGAGATGTATTGACCCAATCATCTGCTTGAATGTGAGCTTCTAATCTGGGTCTCCAATGTTGGAAGGCCATGTGAAAACCATTTTAAATAGCAATTGCAAAACTGTAGCAGGAGCAGAAAAACACGCTTCTTTAATAACAAAAATTATTTAAAATTATTAACCTAATTAACATTTTCACCTGGTCTTCATTTAATGTGCAAACAGGCAGTTGATGACAATAATTACTCAACTACAAACTAAGTGGTCAATTAGATACACAATTACCCAATTTGCATGAACAGAAGTGAATTTTATCATTAAAAAGTTGTTTCTAAGCATTTAGATATAACATAGACATAAAATTTAACTTGTAATCAAATTATGTAAACTTTACTTATCTAACTTTTTTTCTTTCTAAAATCCTTACCTGGAGGTATTCTATCACCCTCACTATTTACATGGCTCGCTAACATTAAAAACAAGATGTAGATTTATTAGTAATTAAGATTATTACTTTTATATGTATAACTATTACAACATATCATAATCATTCTATTCATTCACACAGTTATCCATTCATCGTTTTATAATTAACACTTTAAAAACTGAGTTCTTTCTACTGTAAGACACTATTCTGTGTATAATGCAAAGATTAAATCCCACAGGAGCATTATGCTTAATATCAAGGGTGGAATATATTGTACATATGTGTCTAACGACATAATGAAAAGTGCTAAAAGCCAAAATAACATCAAGGTTAAAGTTTACAAATAACTTCTTGTATACAAAACAAAATTTAAAAAGAATTAAAAATGTTGAATATGTATGGTGGGACCATGAGTATAATCTATTATTAATTCATCTGGTAATTCATACATATTTATCAATAAACTACTGCTGAGCACCATTTTCTTAAGCAATGGGAATTTAAGAAGTCTTGTTCACAGATTTTTAAGTCAAATCCTCAATCCTACTTGCAAACTAGCAGTAGATCTCTTATCTGCCTTTGACTAGTTAATTTGATTTTTCATAACTTTTATAACACAGAAAACTTAAAATGTATGGAATTTAGCTTGGAAGGACTCCAGAAGACGTATTTTACATGGAATTTTAGCTATTTTGGAAGTGGATTATTCACTTAAGTATACGTATATTTCATTTTTACATAATACAAGGCAAAAATATAACTAAGTCCAACCAACTGACCTAAATTTATAAACTCAGAGTGCATCCTAAGTGAATTTCAGTAATTCTCTCCTGTATTATTTCATTACAAAGGTCAAACCTACAAAGACCCCAGGAAGGAATCTGTGCCGTCACTATTTTTCAAGGATCCCTCTGTGTCAGGCTACACACAGGTTTTCTTTTAATATGCTCTGATCTCCCTAGTATGTTCCTCTAATGTATTATATTTTTAAATTGGAATATTTAATTTCCCCTACATTATAGACTCAAGCTCATTAGACAAGACAAAATATTTATTCTCATTTGGAAATTTGGAGCCTGCATTTCTCAGGACCCAATAGTAAAAATTCAGCCTGCACCTACTATTCCACTCTTGGCTGGTTTATATCTGTTCCTATTTTCTGAGAAAGCAGCCACAGATGTTTAGAGCTTTGATCCCTTCTTAGTCTTTGTCTCAACAGACAGAAAGTAGCTATAAGTTTAACAGTGTGATCTTCATATAGATTTCCGGCCATTGAAACTTGTATCTGCACTAGAACACTACCATGGAAAGAGCCTTAAAAGTATTGATCTTGTGACTGATGTGAGGATGTTACTTATTTTCAATTGATTCCTTAATAATTGTCACTATGGCTTGGGTAGGGTCATAAAGTAGGCACTGTTTTTAAGAAACTGTTAAAATGTTGACCTTTTGTACTGCTCTCCTCCACTGCTAAAGGATTTATTTATGTGCAAATGATACTGTAGTACTATTAAAAAACAAAATAAAAATTGTAATTATAACTGGGTTTTTACACGCTGGGACAATTCTTTAATGACAGTATTTCTGGAAAGAGGAATCACTCACTCCAGTTAAAATGGCTCTTATTCAAAAGACAGGCAATAATGAATGCTGGTAAGGATGTGGAGAAAGGGGAACCCTCATACACTCTTAGTGGGAATGTAAATTAGCACAGACTCTATGAAGAACAGCATGGGGGTTCCTCAGATAACATACTAGGTCTACCATGTCATACAGCAATCTCAGTGTTGGGTCTATACACAAAAGGCTGAAAATCAGTAAACAGAATATTTTCATAACTAAAACTCCTATTCTCAAATACTTCTTTTTCTCTCAAAAAGGCCAATCTAAAAGTGACTATTGTCACTTAGAGATTTTCATGTGTTGTCACAAAATATAGTCATGAGAAAACCAATACATTTTAAATGCTTTCATTTTAGAATTACTAGTTGTAAATTATAGCTAATAAATCAGGAACCAAAAAACAAATATCACATGTTCTCACTAATATGTGGGAGCTAAAAAAATGAATAAATTGAGATAGAGAGTAGGATGATGGTTAGCAGAGGCTGGAAAGGGTAGTGGTAGTTAGGAATAAAGAAAGGTGGGTTAACGTTTACAAAAATACAGTTAGACAGAAAGAATAAGATCTAGTGTTTGATAGCACAGTAGGGCAATTATGGATAAGAAAAATTTATGGCATATTTTAAAATAATGAAGAGTAGAATTGGAATGAACCTAATACAAATAAACGATAAATGTTTGAGGTGATGGATACCCTAAGTTACCCTGATTTGATCATTACAAACTTTATGCATATTTCAAAATATTGCATGTACCCCATAAATACGCACAGCTATTATCCATCCATAAACGTTCTAAATAAAAAAGTGATGATTATTATTTTTGAGACAAGGTCTCACTCTGTCATGTAGAATGAAGTGCAATAGTGCTGCCATGGCACACTGCAACCTCAAACTCACAGGCTCAAGCAATCCTCCCACTTCAGGCTCCTAAGTAGCTGAAACTACAGGTGCACATCATCGTGCCCAGCTGTTTTTTTGGTTTTTTTTGTTTTTTTTTTTGTTTTTGGAGAGATGGAGTCTCCCTATGTTACCCAGGCTGTACTTACACTCCTGGTCTCAAATGACCCTGTTGCCTCAGCCTCCCAAAGTGATGGAATTACAGGTGTGAGCCACTGTCCCTGGCCTAAACATTTTTTTTTTGAAGTGTTTTTAAACAGTTAATAAGTTTGGGTGGATTTATAAAGACATTGCCTATGAAAAATTCAGATAAATTTTTCTATTTTCTCTCTCAATTCATTTTATTCATATTAGAAAATGCACCGGGCAGTGCAGAAGGGAATAAAGAAAAAAGCAAAAAGTGTATGTAGCAGTGGTGTCAGTGTTGTTGCAGCATTGCATTAAAAATTTAAACTGTATCTGCCCTTTCAAATACTTTTGAAACATTTTAAAATTTAAAATATACGAGAATTTAAACAATATTTCACAACAGAAACATACTAACAATAGAAAAAAGTGTGATATTAATGGTAGAGGTGATAAGTGCTACGCGAGTTCAAAAGAGAACAAGCAACTCATCCAGTTCAACATTTCTATTGTATCATTGAGAAAAAATAGACACATTAAAGTCAGGTGATGTTGCCAACTTCACGCAGCTGGTTAACGGCCCAAATATTCCTGGGTGATGAGGAGATTCTTGTGATTCTAGGCGTCATGAAAATTTCCAGTGATTCTTTGAAAATGTAGGATTCCTTTTATGTGAACCTGAAATAGAACTGCACTAGGAATGGCTTCATTTATACCATGTATTAAAATAACTACATTATCCTCAAGATGAATGTAATCAGAAAAATTGAGAAATGAGTTATCTCCTAAACAGTAGCCAATAAAATTGATTTTCATATTTCTAAGGTTTAGAAGACATTGTACTTGCTACTAATCAGGAAAACTAAAACTCTTATTCTCAAATGCTTCTTATTTGTCTTTCAAAAAGTCCAATCTAAAAGTGACTGTCACTTTTAGATTGTCATGTGTTGTCACAAAAAAAGTCACGAGAAGAACAATAAATTTTAAATGCTTTCATTGTAGAATTACTAGTTGTAAAATATATGGAAACATGTTACGTATGTTTAAAATAACAAATTACACTTTGACATACCATAGTACCATATATAAATACATATTTATTTTATACACACACATAATTTGGTAATTTTAGAATAATAAATATGAGGTGTATTTGGTTTTTTGTTTGTTTTCGATTTTGTTTTCTGAGACAGAGTCTTGCTCTGTTGCCCAGTCTGGAATGCAGTGGTGCAATCTCGGCTTACTGCAACCTCCACTCCCCAGGTTCAAGTGATCCATCCACCTCAGCCTCCTGAGTAGCTAGGATTACAGGTGTGCGCCACCATGCCCAGCTAATTTGTGTGTGCGTGTGTGTGTGTGTGTGTGTGTGTGTGTGTTTAGTAGAGACGGGGTTTCACCATATGGGCCAGGCTGGTCTCAAACTCCTGACTTCGTGATCCACCTGCCTCGGCCTCTGAAAGTGCTGGGATTACAGGTGTGAGCCACCATGCCTGGCCTGTGTATTTGTTTTCTAGGGCTGCTTCCAAAAAGTAGCACAAACTGAGTGGCTTAAAGAACAGAAATGTATTGAAATTAGGGTTGGTTTCTTCTGAATGTTGTATCTCTTCCCTTAGCTTGTAGATGGTCATGTTCTCCCTGTGTTTCTTCATACAGTCTTCCCCCTATACATCTCTTTTTCTGTGTCCAAATTTTAACATTTTATAACGACACCAGTCATATTGGATGAGGGTTAATCCTCTTAACCTCTATTTAACTGTATTACCTTTATAAAGAGCCTAAGTTCAAGTAAGATGACATCACATGCTGAGAGTAAGAGGGTTTAGGTCTCCAACATACCTTTTTGTTTTTGAGGGAAGACACAATTTAACCTATAAAATAAGGTTATGTTTATATAAAATTATAGAATATAAGAATATTTTGTACCACTTTAGATATAAGACTACATCAAATGATGTCTATGTATCCATGTATCCTCACAAGTCTCCTGAAGAGGCGGTCCCTAGGCTTAGTATTTTCAAGGTTCAGTCTATCTATGAAACGTTTTAATCATTTATTTGATTTAGATGTTCAAGGATCAACTTTCATTTGCTGATTTGAGCTTGCAACATCCAAAATTTAAACCTTTCTCTTTTAGAGTCTTTGACACTTGAGGAAATCTTTGTGTTAAAAGTGGATTGAGTTGGAATAGAAAACTCTATCATAATTTGGTCATCCTGCTGTATCCAGCACAAATTGGAAACGTGGAAACAGCCCAAAAGTTGTCATTGGCTGTCCTGTGGGTTTCAGAGCATTCCAATCAGTGT
Organism: Colobus angolensis palliatus; assembly: GCF_000951035.1. Classification (NCBI taxonomy): domain Eukaryota; kingdom Metazoa; phylum Chordata; class Mammalia; order Primates; family Cercopithecidae; genus Colobus; species Colobus angolensis. Next base: position 2,814,528 of record NW_012121043.1, on the reverse strand, counting down.
CAGAAAATTCTGCAAAGATGAAGCATGTTGGCAGATCAAATTGGAAATTTAATATTTAATTCCAGTTTATATGAGCAACAATTTATGTCTTTAAATGTAATTAAAGTTATGGTGATAAGTTTTAATACATTTCCTGTAAAATGCAATTGGAAGCCATGTGTATGTCGTATGCCTATGTATTGGTTAAAAGCTCTTAAGGTTGTTTGTTTGCCTCATGGTCACCAGAGTTTTGACCTACAAGATATACAGAGCCTGTTAGGTAGGAATTCATATTAAACACTAAGGATTTCAAAAGCTTAACAAATTACAAGAGACAAGTTACTTGTTACTAGAGAACCACAGAAGAGAACTAAGTTGTATTTTCACAAGTTTAAATAATTGGCTAAAACGACAAGTAGAAGACAATTTCTGTCTTCAGGGATAAGGAAAGAAGTATTCCGACAGAAAACAATCATCACAGTGATTTCTCTAGCAAGCTTCAAAGACATTTCTGTGTAACTTAATATTATGTTTAAGGTTTAGCTGTTTAAGCAAATTGAGAGTATGAGGGATCAAAAGCGTCTAGGTGAGTGGCTAAATTAGCAGTCATGAGGCTTCAAATGGCTACGTTTTGAAATAGCTTTTACCTATTCGGAAGAGAATTTTAATTCACAATTACAAGAAGCAGTATGAATTACAGAAACATAAGGCCAAACAAATTCTATAAATAAAATTAAGACTTGCAATATGTTGTCAACATAAAAGAAGAGTTATAATTAGATAAAATACCTAGTGATTAGCACTGTTTTTAAATTTAGCCTATAAGGTAACTTCATATATACATATATATTTCTATAAATACACATATAGATTATATATATAAATACACATATAGATTATATATATCTATACACACATATGGATTATATGTGTGTGTGTGTGTGTGTGTGTGTGTGTGTGTGTGTGCTCGCGTGCGGCCAGGCATGGTGACTCATGCCTATAATCCCAACACTTTGGGAGGCTGAGGTAGGTCAATCACCTGAGGTCAGGAGTTGGAGACCAGCTTGGCCAACATAGCAAAACCCCGTCTCTACTAAAAATACAAAAATTATCCTGACGTGGTAGTGTGCACCTGTAATCAGTTACTCAGGAGGCTGAGGCATGAGAATTGCTTTAACCCGGGAGGTGGAGGCTGCAGTGAGCCAAGATTGTGCCACTGCACTCCAGTCCAGGCAACAGCAAGAATCTGTCTCTAAATAAATAAATAAATAAAAATAAAAATAAATAAATATACATGTGTTCAACATATTTATATAGATAAGAGAGACACATCAATGATTTTTCCCTTGTATTTTAAAAGCATTAGATTTTAGAATTGTAGGATAGAATTATCAGCCATGTCAATGTAGTTCCTGTCAACCCACAACAACCCATTTTAGGTAAAAAGGCAAAACAACAAAACAATAAAACAAAAAAAAAAAAAAGAAGAAAAGAAAAAAGGAAATAAAAAAAAAGAAAAGAAACATTAAAATTCTGTGACCTAAATTACAAACAAAATGGTAGAATAATAGACATTTCAATGTTAATTCTACTATTTTATTTCAAACAAAATATTCAATCTAATCTTTCTCTGAAAAACCTTAAGTCATCTGAAAAACCTTGTCATTAATTATTCTATACTTTTACTTTCTGTCGCAACTGTATTTAAATTACTAAAAGCTATAAAATAGTGTAATTACTGCCACCACCTCCTCACCATATAATTATACTTAAGCCATGGTAAAAATCCAGTATTTTCAATGTTTAAGTTTCACAGGAACAAAGCATGTGGACATGAATAGATTGTAGGCCATGTGCAGGGTGGGGGTTCATGCCTGGTTAGGCAGGAAGCATTTCTATTAGACATTTACAATTGAAAGTGGCTTTCAACATCTTCGTCAAATTAGCCATATACAATTTTTTGTGAAAAATCATTTCAAAATTGATTATAGTAAATTTATTTTTCATTTCTGACACTATTATCAATAATGTAATATTGAACACTTTGAAAAAATACATACATTTATAGACTTAATCTATACTGTGTTAATGGAAATGAAATAGTGTTATTTGAAATATACTTTGTCATGGTTCCTAAGAGAAATATTAATATAGAAAAGGTACACTTTTTAAGAAAGACTACTCAATTCAGTCAACACTTTTATGAATACCCACTATTTTTCTGACCCATATAACCATTCTTAAGTAAAAACAGACTAAGAATTACCATTTTCTTGTCTTTATTTTTTTTTTCAATTCCCGGGATCATTATATTTCACTAGAAAAATAATATAGGCTGTAGAATCACTTAAATATACACAAAACACTTGAAATGAAGACTGTTTACTTAGACATCAAAACATCTCTGAAAATATCTTTCAGTCTCTGAGAAATATTTGCCATGTTCTTTTAGCTTTAAATCACAGATTATTTAAAGAGAAAGATGGGATTTAGGGAGGTGGGGCATGTTAAAAGAGGACATCTTGTATCATTCCTAGTTAAAGTTTGGTTGATTCCATAATAAACATTTCTGTTTCAAACGTGAGCTCTAAGTTTTCATAAATCACTTTCCCACATGTTTAAATACAGATTCAAAATTCATTTATTTGTTTCTGAGAAGATGTAAGTCATTTAAGGAGAGTCCCTGTTTCTTTTTTATAAGAATTTTACTCGGCCGGGCGCGGTGGCTCACGCCTGTAATCCCAGCACTTTGGGAGGCCGAGACGGGTGGATCACGAGGTCAGGAGATCGAGACCATCCTGGCTAA
>NW_012121043.1:2775679-2811693 GCF_000951035.1 Colobus angolensis palliatus | reverse complement strand
ACCCGGCCAACATGACAAAACCCTATGTTTACTAAAAATGCAAAAAATAAAAATAAATTAGTCAGACACAGTGGTGCATCCCTGCAGTCCTAGCTACTTGGAAGGCTGAGGCAGGAGAATGGCGGGAACCCGGGAGGCGGAGCTTGCAGTGAGCTGAGATCCGGCCACTGCACTCCAGCCTGGGGCACAGAGTGAGACTCCATCTCCAAAAAAAAAAAAAAAAGAATTTTACTCATTTTCTGGAACAATTCCTGGAACATAATGGCACTAAATACATATTTGTTAAATGGGGAAATTTGAAAGGAATAGCAGAAATACATTCTTTTTTAAATCATGACTCCTGATTAAAAAAATTAAGTGATAATCTTCTCAAGATAGACATCCACTATTCATATTTTTTGTTTTGTTTTGTTTTGTTTGTGATGGAGTCTTGCTCTTTTGGCCCAGGTTGGAATGCAATGGCACAATCTCAGCTCACTGCAACCTCCACCTCCCAGGTTCAAGCGATTCTCCTACCTCAACCTCACCAGTAGCAGGGCGCCTGGCTAATTTTTGTACTTTTTAGCAGAGACTGGATTTCGTCATGTTGGCCATGCTAGTTTCAAACTCCTGACCTCATGATCTGCCTGCCTCGGCCTCCCAAAATGCTGTGATTACAGTTCTGAGCCGCCGCACCCAGCTAACTTCATACTTTAGAAAAGTAATTCACTGATATTCAAAAGCCACAAATGGGAGGATGAGAAGAAATTAAACTTTACTCAAGATATCTCAGTAAATAGAAAGAAATAAACTAATTTCTACTGAATATGCATTACATGTTAGGTGTAATGCTTGACACTATCAAGTTCATTAACTCATTTAATTCTCAAAACCATTTATGGAAATGGTATTCTTTCCTTTTATGGAAAAGGATGTTGAAGATCTCAGACTTTACAAAACTTCAACATAAGAGCTAGCAGGTGACCATGAATCAAAACTTCATTTGTGTGCTTTATAGCTCATACTATTTTTACCATTTCATATGGAACATAAAGCAGCCTGTGTTGCCTGTTTCTTTTCCAGGTAAGAAAAATCAGGCAAAGTTAAAACCTCCTTAGCTTTGATTTTAATTTTAAGTATACTCTGGTTCTGCACAGAACCAGCTGCAGAGGGCAAGGTCTTGCAGAGCTGGCAAGAGAGAGCACATTGAGATCAACTGAGCACTCAGTTAATTAATGGAGAATGAGACTATGACACTGCAGCTGACTTCAAAGGTGAGATTTGATGCTCCAGTTTCTTTGGAAGCTGGGACAGTTGCAATAGGGAGAAGATACCCACACAATGTGGTTTTAAGTGAAGAGATCTGCAAGTGTAAATTGGAATGCAACCAAGGAGAATATAAAACAATTTGTTCAGAGAGAGTTTACAAAGCTCCCATTCCTCTTTCTGGATAGAATAATGCTCATTTAAAATATGTCTGGTTGATCTATTTTTATATTTATAGTTAAAATAATGCAGGAACAAATTATGTTTAAAATTGTCATGTTTAGATATAGAATATATATGTACATTTTTAAAGACAGTGTGGTTTTACTCACGTTTAATTCACTAGTATGTCTGGTGAGTTGTGGATCAAAAGGCTACTATTTTGGTGATGTGTTTTTCTCAGATGGTACACAGAGTCCTTGTTAAAATTCAGTAGGAGTATACTTAATTGATACAATCATTAAGAAGAGGCAAGGTAGTATCTGGAAACAGCATAAGAGCTTTGGACTTAGAATCCAACAGACTTGATTTTGACAGTCAATTCTGTTACTATGCACAAACGATTTAAACATTTTGAGTTTCAGTGTTCCTATGTACCATTAGGAAGAGTAGTAACCATGTCTTCCTCTAAAAGAGAGAAAGAATATAGAAACACTCTGCAAACAGTAAGGTTTTATACAAATATATATTTTTCCAGTTATCCACTTATTGAGTAAATACTTGGAGGCTAATTCCTTTCTTGGCACAATAGTGGATGCAGCATATAAAATAGGCTCTGTCCTCCTGGTGCTGAAGGCTAATGAAAGATATAAATACAGATACACTGTCTATTAACAGCAGTACAGCCAGTATTATAGATTGTCTTCCACACACTAGCCACTACATTGGAAATTTTGCTTAATTAATTCATAAGGTGCCCTCAACAACTTTATTCTCTCAGCTACTATTATCCTCCTATTGCCATATAGGCTGTTATAAGAAGAACTGAAGACTAGCTTAATCACACCTGTACTTCAGAGAGATCACTGTGACTTTTCTAGATACCAAAGTATAGAGGATGATATTGGAGCAAAGAAAACAAATTATGACACTGTTTTAGCATTGTGATGAGAGAGGTTTTCTACAAATATTTAGGGAGAATAATTCTAGAAATGTATTGGAAATAGAATTGATATGATTTTTTAACTGGATATTCTGGTAGTGAGTATAGGATCCAGAGAGAATTTGATGTAACACAGATATGTGGGAAGAAGACTGAAGGGTCTTGTTTAGTTTTGAACATGTATCATGTATTTAAGGTTCCTATGATATTTGCAAGCATAATTGTCAAGTAGGCAGTGTGATGCACAGATCATAAGTGATTTGAGCTATTGAGTGATAGGAGGTGACAGCTATGACACAATCTGGAGGAACACCATAATAACAGAGCAAAGGAAAGTGGAGCTTAACACATGAAACCAAAAAACAGTGTTCAGACAGGTTGCAGAGTTACTAAGAAAATGCCTGGACAAAGATGTTAAGGAGACAGCGGGTTTCAAGAAAAATGCATATGTGTTGCAGAATTAAATTCTACCAAATAGGTCCCGCTTAAGGGAAGTCTTAGGGATTTCCTTTGAATTTAATCATGAGAAAGTGTTTGATGACTTTGGTGAGATGTTTTCAGTGGAATGAGTCCAGGTAGAGACTGCATTCAGTCCTAGACTGAGTGCCATGTGAGGAAATGAACACACAGAAATTATAAATAATTTTCCAAGAAGATGGGAGCTCTAGAATGTTACAGGAGTGAAAAAAGACTGATGGAAAAAAAAAGAAAACAACTTTGTCCAATTTTTCCAAAATGGTAAAATGAGTAAGACATATCCATGGACATGAACAAACTCAGACAGAGGCAAAATACCACAATAAAAGAATAATGAAAACAGTTCTTCTGGGAACCAATATTGAGTTTTATTTGTTTCTAAAAGTATTTGAATATGCAAGTGGTTTTATCTATTTTCTCCAGGATTAGTCCTCATTGAACAAGTTTGAATTTTCCATTCCATCCAAGAGTTTCCAAGAGTTTCTGCTCTCTGAATGCTTGTTTTTATTTGGACTCCCCATGGATACTCACCTCAGTAGAATGGTTCTCAGTGTTTATGCACGGAGAGAGCCCTTTCACAAGCTCTATTGAAGACAGAGACTTCTTTATAAAGAAAAGGAATTTTTAAACATACTTTAAAAAAGCTGAAAATGTCATATGTAGCACAGAAACCAATTTACTACTTTTTTCCCCATTGGTTTTGCATACTTATTGATTTACACTTTAAAAATGGACATTTCTATTAATAATTTCTGGAGCCTGGTGACAAGTCACAGGCAAACTCGTGGCGTTATGAGCAAATACTTTGTGTCATCAGGCTGTCAACAGGTAAAAATGAAACACTTTTCACCAAAGGTGTAGACTTCTTGCGAGGAGCACTACAGCCTGTGAATTAAACAGCATTCCTCTGCATGAGGCATGTGTTCAAGTGTAGAGTTTGAAACCCATGCCTTAGGTTTTCATGGGAAGACAAAGACATGATAACAAGATGACAACACCTAAAATGACATCCTGAGGAAAATAGAATAGGACATGCTGTCTTAAACAGATAACAACAAGAAGTAAGCAAAGCTGGATATTATAATGTTGAATATATTCTTGTACTATTTTCGAGGTTATATAAACTCAAAGGAACACTTCTATTTTATATTGGGACTGTTGGTTATTTGAAATGTACTTTGACCCTTAGATAAATAAGGTGCTTTCACATACCCTATATGTGATGTTTCATTTGTTACCCTAGATATAATCTGTTACAAAATTTTTGGTGTTTTGCTTCCCTGGACATACTATGTGAGCAACATTATTATGCAGGGGCAAAAATGACCTTAGTATTTTCAGTTTTTCTACTAATAAATGCTATTTAGGATACATGCATTATATAGGACACTACTCCATACTATAAATACAAAAATATAACAGAAATACAAATTATTTGGTCCAAATATGCATACTATTTATACAATGAGGTCTAAAATTAAAGATGTTTATATTTTATTTTAGTGCCTATTATTCTATAATGTACCTCCTTAGGCTTTATTTCCTCTTAATTATGAAAACAACATTCTTTATGTACTAACAGATCAGACTCGTATGTAGTATAGTTCAGATTAGAAAAATATATATTGAGATGTATGAGCCAAATTTATGAAAGGTTAATAAAATCAAATTATCTGAATTTTAACCAAAGAAGCCCTGTCTATAATACTAGCTAAAATAAAAATAAGTGGTTGGGTGCGGTGGCTCACGTTTGTAATCCCAGCAGTTTGGGAGGATGAGGCAGGTGGATCACTTGAGCCCAGGAGTTTGAGACCAACCCGGCCAACATGACAAAACCCTATGTTTACTAAAAATGCAAAAAATAAAAATAAATTAGTCAGACACAGTGGTGCATCCCTGCAGTCCTAGCTACTTGGAAGGCTGAGGCAGGAGAACTGCTTGAACCTGGGAGGCAGAGGTTGCCATGAGCCAGGATTCCACCACTGCATTCCAGCCTGGGCAACAGAGCAAGACTCTCTCTCTCTCAAAAAAAAAAAAAAAAAAAAGGTTTTATGAGTACGTTTAAAACAATATAGTTTTTATTTTTTAATCTAATTAAATACTCTTTCACTTAAAAGTCATGTTTTATAATCTTACAACTTATACAGGAAATTCCTAAATTAGAAAAGTATTGTAGCGGATGCTGGTAGAATTAAAAAAATAATCTAACAGAAATAAATCACCACTATAGGAAATTTTATTTTCATTTTCAGTGTACTTCCTTTCAGAGATATAAACCACAATAACTGGTATCTGAAATGCAGTAATCAATGTGATAAAATCCTGGAAAGTATTATGAATTAAATATAAATGAGCTAGACCCCAAAAGGAAGTTACAGAAAACAAAATAAATGCTTTATCAGCACTAGACCAAGCTACATTACTAAGGAATTGCTGACATTGGAAAAGATAAGGCATTAATACTTAAAGGGAAGTGTGTCAATATACTTTATTATTTTTGTCTCAATATAAATGCATACAGAATTCTGAAACTGGAGAGAGCAAAGGGAAAGTCTGTTGGCCTGTTGTGCATCTGCTACCTTGTCAAGATTGTCTCCTTGAACCAAACTGATGTCAGGGGACAACCGCCGGCAGCTACAGAAATCAGACTATGAAGATTGCCTGCAGAGAGAAAACTTTCATACCATATAGCTCGTGTTTTGTGAAAACAACCCGGAATCTCTGAGATGCCAATCAGTTTCAAACCACAGAGAGTACTGTAGAAAAGAGAGGCTCATATTTTAGGTTTATGCATCTACTAAACAGAGAAAACAAAAACTTCATTAGTTGACTTGATAGTATTTGCTTTAAATGTTCTAGAGCAAAGTGTCTCAACTGAGGCACTGTTGACACCAGGGACCAGATGATTCTTTGCTGTGGGAAATCTTTGTAGGATGTTTAACAGCATTTGTGACCTCTACGCACGAAACTCCTGTAGCACCCTGGTCCTCAATTACGACAATAAAACTTGTCTCCAGACATTGCCAAATGTTCCCCTGGGGGCCAAATTTTCTATTCCTGAGAATTGCTGTACTAGAGTAATCTTTTAGTTATAAAAACACGAAGTAATTTTCTACGAATTAATTTTCACCTCTGGCTACTCTCTGTAAAAGAGGGATTTTAATGATACCTAATTTAGGGGACTGAAGAAGAATAAATGATTTTTTAACAACTCTTATTTAGGTTCAGGAGTACATGTGTAGGTTTGTTATACAGAGGCACTCATGTCACAGGGGTTTGGTGTACAGATGATTTCATGATGCAGATACTAAGCCTAGTACCCAATAGGTACTTCTGCTGATCCTCTTCCTCCTGTCACCCTCTACTGTAAAGTAGGCCACAGTGTCTGTTGTTACCTTCTTTATGTCCAAGTGTTCTTGTTGTGAGAACATATGGTACTTGTTTTCTGTTCCTGCATTAGTTTGCTAAGGATAACGGCCTACAACTCTATCCATGTTCCTGCAAAGGACATGATCTCATTTTTTATGGCTGCATAGTATTCCATGGTTTATATGTACCACGTTTTCTTTATCCAATCTGCATTGACTAGCATTTAGGTTGATTCCCTGCGTTTGCTGTTGTGAATAGCACTGTAATGAATATACACGTGCATGTGTCTTTATGGTAGAAAGATTATATTCCACTGGGTATGTACCGAGTAATGGAATTGCTAAATTGAATGGTAGTTCTGTTTTTAGCTCTTTGAAGAATTGCCACACAGCTTTCCACAGTGGATGAGCTAATTTATACTCCTACCAACAGTCTATAAGCATTCATTTTCTAGGCAATCTTGCCAGCATCTGTTACTTTTTGACATTTTTAGTAGCCATTTGGACTGGTGTTGAGATGGTATTTCATTGTGATTTTGATTAACATAAAAATAAATGATTAAATGAATTCAAGAACTTACAAATTTATGTGCTAAATAAATGACAGTTAGCACTGATTTATTATCAGAACTTCTAATACAAAATGTAACCTTATGTCATGTTCTTAGTCTAATTTTTCTTTTTTACCTTTTGATTTCCCTTTAATCTGAAAGCTGCTAAAAAGCAAAACAAAACATATGAAGTTGCTCCTTTTTTAAAGCTCTCTGTCTTAAAAATCACGCTATCTGAAAGAATTCACAATTTAATCCTGTAATCTCAAGTTAAGAGCCCTAACATTGTCACATTAATAAGTAAGCTATATTACTGATCTGGGTGAATGAAATATAATATTAAATCATATCACAGTATTAGAAAAGGAACCTAATGTTGGATGTTTTAATGGAAACTTACAGTCAATGTCCTTACTTGATAAATTTTATTTTATTTTATTTTATTTTATTTTATTTTTTTTTTTTTGAGACGGAGTCTCGCTCTGTCGCCCAGGCTGGAGTGCAGTGGCCGGATCTCAGCTCACTGCAAGCTCCGCCTCCCAGGTTTACGCCATTCTCCTGCCTCAGCCTCCCAAGTAGCCCTCTGCATCATTCTACAATGGTCTATCCAATTCAATATCATTTCATTATTAATAGCATTTTCTGAGTGATCTAAGTTACAGTTTTACAATTCTAATAAAATAAGAGTATTTTCTTTATTTCAATTTTAACTTTTTAAAAATAGTCATATGTGAAGTGAATCCCTAAAGATTCTGAAGGTACTATGCTATCTTTTGTCCTTTAATAATAAGAAACGTACTATTAGTTTAGACCTTGTTTCTTTGTAGGCAATCTACCTTTTATATTTGGTTGCTATTAATTTTTTTTTTCTGTGTTTGTTTTATGGCAATTTTACTAAGATAGCTGTAGGTTCAGAATTTGTTTGTATTTATTCTGTTTAGGACGAAGTGTGCCTCTTCAAACTTAGGATTCATATATTTTTTCTGTTTGTCCAACTCTGTTACTGCATCTGCCATTATCTTGAATATTGCCTTTCTTTGATAATCCTTCCCCCTTTTCTGGATCTCCTGCTAGATCTAGGTTGTACTGCTTCATTCTGTATTCATATGACTTTGTCTCCCTGTTATATCAACCCCCAATTTATTTTTTAATGCTGCACCTATGTAAGTATATATATATATATATACACACACACACACATACATACACATATATATTTTCTGAGACAAGGTCTCACTCTGTTGCCTAGGCTGGAGTGCAGTGGTGGGATATCATGGCTCGCTGATATCTCTGCCTTTGGGGCTAGTGATCCTCCCACTGCAGCCTCTCAATTAGCTGGGACTACAGGCACTTGCCACACCCACTATCTTTTAGTTTATAAATTTGAACTTGTTCTGTAAACTACCACTTAACCCACAGTTTAAAATTTAGCATGAATATCTACATCTCCTTTCAATATGATGTTTTTCCTTTCTTTTATCTGTTTTAATGTCAAAACCTCTTATTCTACAGTCTCTTTCATATTGTTGTGTTATCAAATATTCACACTATGCTAGTAATTATTTGGTATGTTTTATTGGGCTACTGCTATAGCATGAATATGTACCCTGGAATCCTTGTGTTGGAAATCTAACCCTCAATGCAACAATGTTGTGAGACAGGGCCTAATGAGACTCTGTCTCAGATCACATGGGCTCTGCCCTCATTAGTGGGTAAATCCCTCTATAAAAAAGGTTTGAGGGAGTAGATTGGTCTCTTTTCTTCTTCTGCCCTGTGAGAAACAGTGTTCCTCCTCTGTGAAGGATGATGCATTCAGGGCACTGCCTTGGAAACGGAGACTTGGAAGCTAATGCTTCATCTTGGACTTCCCAGCCTCCAGAACCATGAGAAAATAAATTTTTGTTCCTTATAAATTATCCAGTGTCAGGTATTTTGTTGTAACAGCACAAAACAGACTGAAATGGCTACTTCCCTTATATAGTCTACACATTACTATTGTAAGTCTATATGTGATATTTTTTCTCACATGAGTGTTTCACTCAAATAGGGTCATGGCATTTCTTTACAAAATATATCTGTCAGGTCCCTGGGGAGTTCATCAGTTCCTCATGAGATGTTATGTTGATAATTTAGTGTGTCCTTCTTGTGCCTAGTGCATTATACAAGTTCAAAGAACAACATTCATGCTTAATGTAGTTTTGATTATTACATATCATGAATTCAACTTTTTGTCAACTTCACCACCAGCACCCCCACAAAAAAAAAAAAACAAAAAAAAAAACCACCATTGAGAATTCCAGGAATGCAGACAAGCTTCATTATGACCGTAGTCTATTTCTTACCACATCTTAATGGTGTTCCAAGTTTACTCAGAAATCTCAGTTTCATCCACCCATTTTACCCTGGCTCAAAGCTCTACCACCTATTTTGTATGTATGGACTTTGAAACCCCAACTCATGGTCTTTAGCCACTATATTTTAATGGAATACACATCTAAACCCCTGGAACCGCTGCGCCCTTCACATCCTGTTTTGACAGCTGGCTATCTCTCTTACTTTCTTTTGTTATTAGCTGCATGTACTCGTTTTTGTTATAGTTGGTATATTTTATCTCATATTTCTACATAAATGGATTGGGAGCTAGTATGTGTCAACTCAGTTCACTATATTAACATTTAAATATGGAAATATCTCTCACTTCCATATTTAAATACATGTATTTCAAACAACATTTTTTGGCATATACATTTAAAATTAAATTAATTAAATTATAAGGAAACATACTTTATTAAAAATAAAAGCCAAGAGCCTTTAAAGACCAGTATAATATATGTTTCGAATCTATTTGACAACAAACGGCAAAACCTATTTAACAAACGTTTCACAAAAGCACCCAAAATGCAGATTCCAATGTGCTTACTTAAACCTGAGGAAGCTGCAGTGAAAATAAACCAGTGAAATATTTGCTACTGACAGCACTCAGCCAGTCTCTCATTTCAGCCTCATAGTAAGCAGAGGATTAGAATACCTCTGCAGTTAACCTGTGATTCTGCTTCACAATTTAATCACAACTCAACTTACATATTCCAAGAATAACATGTTACAATGAAAAATACTGTAAAGTAAACATACATTTTTAGATACTATTATACGTAGAAGTTCAAGAGAGAAAATTTGGTAGCATATTTTTTAAAGCATAGACCTGAAATATTTGAAGGAAACTTACAGATGGGGAAACTGACATCCAGAAAGTTTAATAAAAGAGAGATACAAATATGATTCATGTTATTTTGCTCTTGTTTTATTTTAAATGAACTTTAAAACTGCAGTCTTATAAAAACTAATATGGAGTACTGTTGGCACATTTTTGTTAATGTCATGCAATTTATTTCAGAATACAGTTAGAAGACAATGTGTGAGATGTGTGAGTACTTCTTTCTTTTAAATAACTTCCTTCTTGACATGCTCTTAATACACATATGCGTGTGTGTATATATATATATATAATTCTCTTAATTAAATAATGAATTACTGAGTGTGTCAAAATTTCATAATTTAAGAAGTGTATTAGTTGTTAATGTATTTTCAAAATCCAAAAATTATAGCTTTCCCAAAGAAAGTCTGATATTAAATGAAATAGATACACTGAATAATATGTCATATTTGATAAGTTTTTACACAGAATTGAGTTTTTGTTTACTTGGTATTTTTAAAAAATTGAATTACATGCCATTATTTGGAAATTAAAAGATTTAATATTGGATCTTTATTCCAACATGGCAAAAATTATTTGTACTTGAGTAGTAGCTATTTTGAAAATTGTCTTAAAAAGTCAGGCACAGCCTCAACAGTTTACTACACTCTAACTATTACCAGTTTTTGTTATGCTTAAAGCATATACTTTGGTATTTAGTTTTACTCTTTCAAATTTCAAATTTTGTTTTTCTTACACTGGTTTTTCTAATTTAAATTATGTCGCCCAAAACAATATGCTAAAGTTTTAACACCAATACTTAAGAATACGACCTTATTTAGGAATAGTCGGCCGGGGGCGGTGGCTCACGCCTGTAATCCCAGCACTTTGGGAGGCCGAGACGGGTGGATCACGAGGTCAGGAGATCGCGACCATCCTGGCTAACATGGTGAAACCCCGTCTCTACTAAAAATACAAAAAATTAGCCGGGCGAGGTGGCACACACCTTAGTCCCAGCAACTCGGGAGGCTGAGGCAGAAGAATCGCTTCCACCTGGGAGTTGGAGGTTGCAGTCCAGCCTGGGTGACAGAGACTCTGTCTCTAAACAAATAAATAAATATAAAAGACATGTACAAGCTAAAATTTCTTTCCTACACATTTTCCATTTTATAACCAATTATCTTGGGAGAGAGAGTAACGTAACCAAAGAGAACAGCAAAACAATATGTCACTCTATAACTCGTGAAGAATTAATTCCCATCAGTTTTCAAGTTTGTACAGAACATGAGGGCTCATGTATGAGTTCAGCCCTGAAAACATAAAAGTAGGTTTTCATTAAATCACCAACTGCACTTGTGTAATAGTTCATCAGCCTGGTTAGTTGGCACTGCCACTGTACTCCTTGACAAGAGATGGCATCTCTCATACTTAAGACAGGAAACTAATGCTTGTTCTCATCAAAAAGGCACATTTGGCCAAAAGAAGTGAACTGAAGGTTTGATATCCAAGGAAAATGATTAGCTGTCCTCCTTTAGGAAGAGAAAACAGCAACAACAAAATAATCCTGAAGGAGAAAAGCAATGAGTCTGGAAATATCCGCTGGTGGTGAATAGGAGAAGCATTTCAACACTTTGAATACTTTTAACTTTTAACTTTGCTGCAAAAAGTATTAGCAAAGAGATTTGTAGGGATAAAATAAATAAATCCTATTCTTGGTCCAACCAATTAGATTTCCTATGACTTACATGTGCGTCTGTAGCTAATGGCAGGTAGTAACCATTGCGTTCACTCTCTGTGTATCCACCAGTTTTTAGACGTATTAGAAGCTTCACTGAGACCACTTGCCTGAGAGAAAGCAAGGTTCTCCTCATTAGCACACGGTAGCAATCCACAGGGTAGCCAGCATTTGATTATTAACGTGAACTGTTTGGGCCATTAGCTGTCTACCTGTTTCAAAAACTTGTGTGGTGCTGTTTAGCTTTGGACTTTCTTTCCTGCTGTCAAATTTAGTTAAAATGTGCCTCTGGGATCAAATGTCATAAGGGGAAATGCACAGTTGGAGCTATTTCATAAGTCTTCCTCCTGTAGGAATCATGGTTGAAAACTAAATTAATTCTTAATACATAATATTTTGTACTAGCCTCATAGCTCTATAAACCTTAGGATAGAGACAATATTTATTAATAATGTCCTAAGGTTTTAGAGCCAGTATGCACTCTTATAATTCATTTTATCTCTTCTGAAATAGCAGTTGCTCTAAATGGATTTATTCCCCATTGATATCTAAAGTTGCTGTTAGGGAGCTCTTTTTATTTTAATTTTTGGTAATTACATTAAAGCAAGCCTTCTGTTGGATTTTTATAGTGAGAATTAACAAAGTAAACTTGGAAAAAATTCTTGTATCTTTTGCTACTAATGTTGACCTAATAAGTGATATAAACATTCCAAGTGGAGAATCATACCCTCAGAAATGCATTCCTATGGATAATTCAGAGCAAATTAGATGATGAAATCCAATCACGCCTCATCATGCTCACATACACTTACTACACTGAATTAAAATCTAGAATTGCAAAGATTAGCTTTGTTCAATGTCTAGTCAATTGACACTTCTCTTGTGGGTAGGACCACATATTGATGCAACATTGTCCTCCTGTCTCAACCACACAGCACAACAAAGAATTATTAGCTTAAATTTTCATACTAAAAATCATATTATGTCATTAATTTTAAATTACTTCATTCATCTTTTAAAATTATTATTATAATTAAGTCATATGCCCTTGATATTATCTTTTTTATGAGGTACTTCAATAAGCTATTGGTATTTTAACAATGAAGAGATGATTCTAACGTGGGGATTGTCAATTTCAAAGTTGAAGGTCAGACAGATTCTTCTCTCTAATGAAACTCTGGATGAGTAAAATTATATATGAGTGACTAAAGTTTAAAAATAGACCTTTAAAAAAAGAATTCACACCCTAGAACACATAGAATTTCTTAGTGTCCTCTGACAAATAGAAATATTTTGGTACCTACACTGATCAAGTAGACACTTGCCTAATATGCTATAACACAAGGATATAGTCACATTTGTGAAACTTTTATTACTTTTTACGTCCACAACTGTTTTCTGCTGGAGGATTTATTTTGATATCAGTTCTGTAAAAACCATTTAGACTCTGAAATCTAGTCAAATCTGTAGATGATGATGCATCTGCCATCATGTTTTCTTGTGAGATGTGTGAGGATCCAGAACACAGCATAAGGTGTCTGTCTTAGAAGGTAAAGGGCGAAATATGATGATAAGCCCCAACTTTAAAATAAAAATGACACTAAGACCAATGCATCCAACCAAAAGTATGCACATTATTTCAGCTTTTATGTGGATAGTGTTAAAAAGCAAAACAGCAAGCTTTAAATTAAGATCTAGCTAACGTATAGATTTTGAGATTTCCTGCTAGCTGAGAATCCTGTTATTAGTGTTTTTTATGCTAGATATCTATTAATAAACATAATTTGTGGGTCAATAATTCACATATATGCCAAATTATTAGAAATTTGAGGGGGAAGCAAATGCATGGCCAACTGATACTGAAAAAGTTATTTTCTTTAGGATGTTCCTGCCTGCTGACAGCTCTGCCTGATGTCTGGCCGTGTTTTCTCGCTGGCAGAATAATCATTTTCTTGTTACTGGCCTCTAGCATAGTTTAGAACCACTCACTTTTCCCACAGACTCACCATACCCCCTTCATTATGAGAACAATATTTCAAGCTGTATACTACATATTTTTTTTTACAAACTAATAGAGAAAAACTAGGTTCTCTTGCTTCCCCAGTTCCCGGTTGGAGAGAACAGTCTCTGAGAAAGAATTGGTGACGTAAAAATTTCTGTTCGTCCCTCCATACTTTCAGAGGGTCATCATCAGGTCCCATGGTGACACAAAAAGGAACAGAATAAAAACACTATATTTTAGAAGGTGAGCAAAATGACTGAGGGACAGAAGCATAAACCTTTTTTCCCATGCTCCCTTTAGCTTTCCAGAACATACTTGCTCCAAGTTTTGCAAGCTCTTATGTAAATTTCCAAGGGATTCTGCTGCTTAAAGTAATGAAATAGCGACTCTTAATGTCACATTCTACCACTTTTGAACATGACCCTGATTGCAGAGATGAATTCGGCAGGGAAAAGATCTTGAGTAAGACAATAGGTGCCCAAATGTTTGTATTGTGGTTAAGTGTAGCACCTGCCCTTCATAAGGTCATCTAAAATACTGTGCAAACCAAACAACAGTCAAAGGTCTTCCACTTTTAAACCCCTGACATCTATGATGTGAATTGATAGAAACTATGAAATCCTGTGTCCTCCAAAGAGTCCGTGCCCTGAAATTTTATCATCAGTATCGCAACTCTTTTCCCTGCCTTGAAGATTATCTTCTCACATACAAATATCGTCTACTACGATAATACTTTAAGTCTGAAACAAGAAAAGAAGAATAAATGTATTAGTTTTGTTCCTCTCTGGTGATGGAGACAGAGCAGTAGCTGGTTACATTTTCTAGAATGGCACATGTGAAAGGCATCTTCTATTTATTATTAAAGTCTTTTCTGTTTCCCAAAAGGACAAAGTACTTTACAACAAAAGAAGAGATACACAAAAATCATTAAATTTAGCTCTAAGAAGAATTTATAGCAAAAGTCTTTGTCTAAGGAACATTAAACACAAAAAGTGGACAATATCTTCAATAGCAGTTTTATAAAAAGAGCAGAAACATTCTTCATATGGTCATTTCTTGCACTGACCTTTGATAAGAAGCCAAGGGCATGATGCCAGATCATAGCTCTGTGAAAGTATTTATAAAGGGGGTAAAGTAATATAGTCCTTGTGTGTACCATTGTGATGATCTGACTTGATACAGGGATAAAGCCTAAGAATCTACGGAGATGAATGTTAACGTGTCCAGAGGCTGCTGATTCCTCAGGAACTTCAATTGACTCAGTTATCTGACACTTGAAAATGGAAACTTCTAGTGCGTATTAAAAGGTTTGTTAAGTGTTATACATTGTTAGAAACCCTCATAATAACAATAAAGGCAAAAATAGCAATGAAAAAATAGTAGCTAATATTTCATGAGGGCTTGCTAGTTCCAGGTCCTGTGCTAATTAACTTGCATGACTCACTGAAGGTCCCAGCAATCTCATGAAGTAGGTTCTTTTCGTATCACGTCCATTTTCAAAAGCAAAAATGGAAGCTTACAGAGGCTAAGCAAATTGCATGGGCTCACACAGATAGAAAGCACATGTTGAAATTTGAATCCAAACAACCTGCCTCCAGATCCCAGTGGCACTCCTTTACCCTAGCTTATGTTAGATTATAAGCGGACAAGTTGTCTCTTTGCTACCATATAAATTAGCTTGTATTCTTGTTCATCTGAAGGCTCATCTCTGGTCTTCAGAGAAGTAAGCTTCAGAAGAAGTGCATTTAGACAGAACCTTGATTTTCAATACTTAGCTTGGATCTATCCCTAATTTAACAGCTAAATGAACCCTTAGAGCCCTTTGGCATAAATTATGACACATGTAACTTTGGCCCAAATATATTGACAAGGGAAGTGTTATAGCCATCTCTCTGTACTGTAAAAGAGCCTAATTTTGGCTCTTGGGACCACTTTATTTGGAAAACTGAAGTCTTTGAGCACAGGGACTTCATCACTATCTGTTGTCGGTTGTCAAATGATTTAACTGACTACAAAAGTAATTTTTTCCTACCCTGTTCTGCCTGCTGAGAATATCCCTCTACTATTGTAGTAAGAAAGCAAGCCTTGGAGACGTAGTTGTCTGTCTTACTTGGTGGGGTAAATCAACATGTGTACAAATGACCTAAGAGTGGAATCAAATGACTGAGGAAATACATATTAAGAGGTGTGCATGGAAGTGGAGCTGGCCTAGAACATGAGTATGCTTTATACACCGCAAAGGTCTTTCCATACACACTGCTCTTTCTTCATCTACCGCAAAGCTCTTTCCTACCCACAGTATTTCCACAGGTGGTATTGGGATAAGGGCTCGGAAAAATAACTAAAATCCTGGTATCTATATTGAGTTAATGGCTCTGTAGAATCTAACGATTAATCAATAGATTCATAGAAAACTAGTTTTGTCATTGAGATAATACATTGAATGACCAAGTCAATAGCAGGATAGTTGTGCCTTATCTCTCTCTGAAATTCTTCAAAATTTCAAATAAATTCCTATTGTTCAGTACTTAATAGAGCTGAAGAGAATATCAGCATACTGAAGGGGTAAATACAGGATTTACAGGCTCGTAACATGGAATGTGTGTGTGTGTGTGTATGTGTGTGTGTGTGGGGAGAGAGAGAGGTAGATAGAGATATAGATATTTAAGTAAATGAAAAAAACCTTGAATCCTTAAAAATATACTTGGAAAATTATGGTAGGATTGTTCCAGAACCCACACTCTACTCAACAAAATGATACAAACAAAAAATATAATGCAAATTGTCTGGCAAAAGAAAACCTTTCCTCAAATATTTATGCAATTTTAAAGCAATTAACAGACACTACAACAAATGCAGTTACTGAATTGTGGCTGAATAGTGTCTGATAGCTTTAAGATATATGATAGTAAGAAATTTATAAATGTTGCACATTTGTATAGGTTGAAGTTGAGTGAATTCCACAAATTTAAACCTTTTAAAAAAAAATTGTTGGGGTATTTTGCCAATTTTTCTGGAGCTATGGTTTTGGAAAAATGTGTACCTATTTTACTATCAGCATTTTAAAGCCCCAAATTAATCAAATTAAATTTGAATGCTATGAAACAAACGTCAATATATTTGTATCTTAAAATTTTAAAAATAGTTTCTTTGAGCTCAATAATCAGCGTTTTTTGAACATCGACTTTTCCTGAGTTGTAAATATTTATGCATAATTAATAATATTAAATTGACCTATTTTATCTTACAAGATGACAGAAAAGTGAGGGAAATCATGTAACCCTGTAAGCTGGGATTTGTTTCTCTCACATCACAAAGCACTATCTTAACAAGGAACAAAGAAGCATGCTTGAGACCTTGGCATTCCAAACAATGAAATAAATTGCAGCATTGAAAATTATTTAATTATTGTAAAAATTGATTCTTAGAGTTTTTGTCATTGTATTTCATTTATAGAGATTAAAATAAAATGTTTAAAAGAGGAACTGCTGCATGAGAAGGTATATTCTAGTAGGCAAGCCACTGATCTAGGGATCAAGAAACAAATAATTTCAGTAGTGAATGTATGAGTAGCTCACTCTTTCATCCAGGCCAAGTATAACAGCTCTTTGATATTTACTGAGAAAATGTTCACAGAATATTCTGGATTTCTATGTTTCCTAATTTTAAGAATATAACCAAGCATAACACAAAATCCTGAAGCTTTTAGATATTAAGGCAAAAATACCGGTTTGATAATACATATATATGTATATATATTTACACACACACACACATCCACACACATATATATGCATATATGTAAATTAGTATATACATTTGAAGTATTTGTTGCAACATAATTATAATCTCAAACTGACATGTGAATGAAAACCTTCTCTAAAAATTGTGAGAATTAAAAACACACATACAAAAATGCATCCATTTATATGAAGCTCAAGAACAGGTCCACATTTCTATGGGGATAAAGGGAGTAAAAGTTACATCTGGGAGAAGAAGTAGTTACTGAAAAAGCCATAAGGGGTGTGGATGCACTATCTTTGATCTGTACATATATAGAGGTATATTTATTTGTAAAAAAAACTAAGCTGCACATTTAAGATTTGTGCAATTTATTCCAAATATACTGGAATTAAAGAAAAAATAAACACGCTGTGTGTGTAAAGTATAGGCATGAAACTAATAATCTCTCTAGTCAATACAGTATCTTTGTTAAATTAGATAAAGATACTTCTTCTGAACAAATTCAGCTTCCTGGGCACAAAATGTGACCAACAGAAAAGGGCAAAGATTCACTTCATTGGCCTATAGGAGTCTATACAATAGAATATCCATAGTGGTGCATACAAATAAATATTGTTGAAGCAGAGCAGACAAACAGTGACTTGAATGAGTTTCACCACATCTTAAGGTTTGGTGGAAACGGTTCCATGTCAAAAGTCTTTAGAATTAAAGGATAACATTTTATTCTTCTATGGTAATACATATTAATATGCAAAATTTGATCTATGTAACTTAATACTATTTAATATTTACTCAAAGAAAAGATATTTATATAGAATACAATTTCCTTCATTAGATTGATGAAGTCAGTAATTTGTTTTTTGATTACTAACCATAGAGAAATCATCTTTATGCATACCAGTCAAAATTCAATTCTTAACAACAAATTTGCAAT
The DNA here is from genome assembly GCF_000951035.1 of Colobus angolensis palliatus. Taxonomy (NCBI): domain Eukaryota; kingdom Metazoa; phylum Chordata; class Mammalia; order Primates; family Cercopithecidae; genus Colobus; species Colobus angolensis. Next base: position 2,793,342 of record NW_012121043.1, on the reverse strand, counting down.
TTAAAAACATATATTTAAAGCAGGACTAAATTCAGCACAGCAAAACAGTAAATAGATTTTTTTTTGTTTAAATTTAAGCGTTCTGGTTATTTATATTTGGTGTATTGCTGTGGAAATCTGTGACTGAACCGTCTTAGATGCATCCTTAGATGGAACAAAAACATTTTAACCTACCTATGGATAATTAATCAAATAATATTTATCTCAGATATTGTGATAGGAGAAAATATGAGGTTTTCATTGCAGCAAAAATTTATTAGGTTTTGACATACATTTTTGGAGATCTTGGGTATAAGGCACTGCATAATGTGTTGTTCATGATTAGCAAGAGCTTCTGTGATGCTGAGAGATATTTATTGCTGGATCCTGTTAGACAAGTGTATTTTCTAAATGTAGTAACTTAATTTCAGAAAAACAAAGAGACAAGCTATGTATGTCTTTATGTGTTTTAGATTTGTTAACTTGAAATGTGTTCTAAGGAATGAATTTAAGTAATTAAATTGTTTTAATTTGAATGAGTTAATACTTCAGAGTGAATTGTGAATTCCTGAAAAAAAGAGAAGATTAAAAATAATTAGAAATTAACATTATCGTTCTGCATGATGGTGGTGAAATTGTTGTATTACATTGTCAATATTCTGATTTTGGAAAGGTTTATATTTATAATGTCAACCCATTTTGTAATATAGATTTAATAAACATTATTTTTGGTAGCTGGCAGATTTAATCATTGAATTGGCTACCAATTTACTATTTCCACTATAATTTAGTTGTGGAATCCTTCAGGATTGCTTACTTTCTCAAGCCCTATTTACTAACTCTGAAATTTGACAAGAAATTGCTTCTATTAATTTTCTACTTATGACTGTCTGTACATATTAAAATGTATTACAGGATCTCCAGTTAGGTAATTCACACATATCAAGTTATTTTTTTGTTTGTTTGTTTGTTTTTATAAACAGAAAGAAAAGACTAATGTGGATTTTTTCCCTTCCAGTTAAAAATAAATTATTTTAAATTTTGAATTCAAAATATAGCTAAGCTACTGCAGTAAGAAGGAAACTAAATAACCTCATGATGGCTTATTTAAAAGGAAAATTCATTAACTGTCTTGCTTTCAGGACTAAAAAAAATTTTCCTATTAGAAAAGTCATTTTTTAAAAATTCATTTTGTATCAGTAATTTATTTACTACCACAAACCTGGAGAAAAAAAATAAGACAAATATAAGTAGAGAATAGGGTGTCTGGAGACTAAAATAAATAATGGATGGAAAAATGTTCTGTAAACTATCATTTGCTATGGTAATTTTACTTTTCAATAGCTATAATAATTTGTATTACCTCAAAACGATTAATATCTTCATTGACAAATAATAATTTATCACCTACATTGGACAAGGTATTGTGTTTTACTATGGAAATAGAGTCATAAGTAAAAGACTATGTCCTTGAAGGACAGTATAATTAGGAAGAAAGAGCATATAAAAAGAAGGTGCATGATAATAAAGAGTAATACATGTGAACTGCCAAGGAGTAAAAGAAGCAATAAATTCTTCGGGAAATCAGAGTTGGAGGTCTTCATGAAATTAAGCTATTGGTATGCCTATGCAAATCAATTCTACATTATTGTGTCTTAAAAAACAAAGTTAAACGTATGTCCAGTCAGAAGAAAGGTCAGCTATTACAACCATTGATTTTTCCACCTTTAGATTCTATCCTTTTCCTGTGGAAAATTTATGCCCTCTGGTGGACAGGACTAGTAGTTTTATAAATTTCAAAAGTGATTCCATCTTTTTTTGATAATGTCAATAACCATATGTTAAAAGTGGAGCTGGTACTGTCAGTTCCAGATGATTTTTAGTGTTTTAAAGGTCATGTAATGAACATCTTTAAATAACTTACTGTTTCATTTAGTTATAGAGCCATAATCCTAGTTTCTAGAATTTTCTAAGATACTCAAAGGATTTCTGTGTAGTTATGATATACTGCTTGAAGCTTCTAAGAACAATGATAAGAACACCTAGTATTCCTTGATTACATGAAGGTGTCTGGTAAGAATAACACAGCTACCACTTTGACATGCGCATTTTTACTACTGACAATCACAAATCTCTGGACTTCAGATATCTAAAACCTAAATCAAATCTACATATATGCCACCTTCCCAAACCAGAAATAGTCAAGAGTTTACAATGTAGAGCTACAAGTAAAACTGTTTCTTAACATTTGTGTCTTTAAAAGTGAAATACAATAGCCTATAAGACTTTTGTATGTGGAGGGTACTAGGATTGAATCCTCTGGTCTCAATGTCCAAAGACCTAAATATTTTGGTAATTTGTTTGGAGGTGTTTGTTGACATTATTACTTTTATTTTGTGATTTTAACTGTTACATAGTTATATTATCCAATTTTTTAATGCTGTGAATCACTTTATATGCCATTCACATTGGAATGAAAGTCTGAATTTAATGTTTTTAAGCAAACAATATACAATAATGAGGAAACTTTGTTAAACTCTCTAGTCCCAAGTACTTATCTTAAAAAAGGGAAAACAGACATTCACTGGGCTTGACATTACATAAGCTATTTGATACCAAGAGAAAGTCAAATGTTCTCTTTCCTTAAAGAATATGCTAGATAATATATATCATATGACCTGAAGTTTACAGGCAGAAAGCATTTTACATTGGTTTCTTATTCAAATTTTAGAGATTTTTCACAAGCAATTTATGTAGGTACAAGCTTCTTAAAATGTCCTTTGGGCACATCTGTCTTCCCAATTTCATCAGTTCAGCTGAATATAATACCTGTGTCCCCAGGTAAAAGTCATGATGCAATTCTATCAGACAGTTGCTGTACTTTGCGCAGTGTGGGTGTGAGAGCTAATTTTGTCCTTAGATTCAGAAGCTTCATTAACAGTCTTAACACATTCACTGCAGCTTTCTAAACCTCTCAGGCTTTAACACTTACACTACTGCAGAACCGGGGAGGAAGAAAAATAAAATGTTATCCTTGTTTTGAAAACACATTTCTCAAATTGGCAACAAATACAGCTCTTTTGTGCACTTCCAAATCTGAGTTCCAAGAATGTCATGCTAAGGAAGGCTTTCGGCAGCACACAATTAATACTACCAGAAAAGTGCTTTTACACCCACACAAACACACACAAAAATTTTGTACAAACATAACTGAATAAGAGACACTGTTTAGACCTAATTAATTACATGAACTGTGTATAGCTACAAAAGAGCATTTTTAAAAAGGCAAACCTTTTTACTGCATTAGAAATCTAAGTTTCATATTGTTATAACTATTCAATATTGGTATTAATTTCTCAAATTTCAATGGGTAAGATTCCTACCCAAATGCTGTCTGGTTATTAAATGAAAATATTCATCAAGTTCAACCTTTGATTCTCAATATCTATATTCAATTATTATGGCAGTATGCACATACAATTGTTACATTATGTAGCTGTTGAAGAAGAAAAACGCAAATTATTTCCTTCACAATTGCAACAAGCTTTTTGCCAGACTCACTCAAACAGATATACTGGAGTGATGTTAAGGAAAACATTGCCACATATGTATGCTAATCTACTCATCCATCTACTTATAATATACCATAATTATAGTTTATGCAGTGTCCAATTTAACCAGTCTACACTTTGATTTACACATATAAATACATGATAGATCATAATGAGAAAGTGTACAAATTAAAATTCACATGTATTGACATTTCAACAATTAAAAGTATTCAAGATGGAGAGAATATGTATGGGAACATTAGCAAATTCTTATTTTAATTCTTAATGTCTGCATGGTTCACTTTTAGAAAACATACTAAAGTCTCTAGCTATGTCAAGTCATATTTTTAATGGACATAATCAGGGTTTCTACATTGTCCAAAAGTTATAAACAGAAAAAAAATGGGATTTGGGGGAATTCATGTCAAAGTCTGGGCTGTATCTTGGAAACAGGCTCAAGTATTAATAAAAAGTTAAATGAAGCAATTACAGATGTATCTGCAGTTAAAATTATGAAAAAAAGAAAATAGGCTGTTGAGACTTAAATATTATATGATGACTTCTCAATAACCAGGAACATAAATTGATTGGAACATAGAGGCAAAATATTCCATTCATTTGGTGGTATACACTTTAAAGCAAAGTAATTTAGTTGTTTGAATAACAATGACACATATTAGAATACACTGTTCAGTCTGATATCATCACATCTGATTTTCTAGCAAAAACATTTTAAGAAATCACTTAAATTGAAAGGAAGCAAGGATTTTACAAAATGCTCTTTCAGAAAAGCTATGCATACAAAAAATTCAGTTATTAAGGAACTACATATAACCTTTAAAAAATTTTTCTGAAATCCAATCAGAAATGTTATTCTAATTGTACTATATGGAGGGTAATTTTCAATACGGGTGTCAGGAGACCTGAGCTCATATCACGCACAAGATGAGATAAATATATCATAATAAGACATTTTTCCCAGCCCTATGAGCTACTTTGCAGAATGCCTGTGAAGTACAAGAGTCTACAGTAATCTGCAGATGCCATGTACTTTATAAGACACCTTGCATTCTTACACAGCAGAACAATTTTATAAAAGGCAAGTAGATTATATGTAAATAACATCACGTGTGAAGTCAGCCCCCTACCCACTTCTAAAGAAGCTGAACAATTAGGAATCATCTTCTATTGCTGATACTATCTTATGAATTATTTTTTCTTGAACACTTTTGGCGACTGCTAGCACACATACACGCAGACAAATTGTAGCAGGTCCAAAAATATGGAAGTACAATTTATAGAAGAAAATACTGAAATTGAAAACTTTCTATTTTTAATCTCATCCTCTCCCTCCCTCAACTCTCCTTCTTCCACATCCCCAGACACTGGGAGACATGAATACCATTCCATTTTAGCAGCTGTGTGTCTTGACTCAGCTTATATTATTTGTGACTGCAGATTGGGAAGAGAGGGGAAGAACTACATAGATGGTTTCCTCTCAATTGGCAAGAATGGCAAGGGCTGTGTCTGCATCAGTCTCCAGTCTGAGGAGGATTCATCTGTGTGGTACCTCCTGAAATGTAGGCCCCTTGCTGTGTAATCTAGGCTATGTTTTATTTTCCATATCCACTTTGTCTATAACATAGTTTGTATCTTAATGCAGACGCTTAGTCATAGTTTCATTAATAGAAAGAGAAAACTCACAATGTCTCCCTGTGATTCTTCCTTTGGTATTCACTTCTTTGCAGTAGGAACTTGGTTTTCTTGTTTCTTATTTCAGGCCAGTAATGTGACACTCATTCCTGCTTTCTCCCTACTATGGGTCTTTTAAAAATTATATATGCATTTGTTTAGCATTTTATATGAAGCTCATGGTACAGAATTCCAAATATCAAAAAAAGCAAGAAGCACGTCTCCCTCCCACTTTGACCCCCAATCCGACATCTCTGGCAGCAGCTCGTCTCCTCTCAGATGTATTCTGTGTACATTCTAGCATATCTGTGCACACATGCTTCTGTTTTATTGTACAGATATGAACATGCCATATGCACACACTGTTTTTGCTATTTTTCATGTAATAGCTCTGTGGTTGTTCCGTAGCACATAGCACCTTGACCTCTAGTTTCTTGATCTTGGAACATTCCCCGACACTGATTAGTTCAGAAGAGGTTTGTGACGTGTAGGTTGCCAATTTTATTATCTGGGGAAACGTTATTTTGGTACAGAAGACCTTGTATTTTATATTTCAAAAATTGATCAATTAAAAAATAAATAGCAACTACTAAGAAGTCATGATATTCATGAGAGCATCCAAGTAAAAACTTATATAAATGCCTTTCATATACTATGATTTTTTAAAAGAGAATATTTTAACACAAAAAATAGGAAGAACAATTTCAGAATGAAGTAAATAATTCTTACAAACAGAGAATTATGTGAAACTCACAAATGTACTTTTTTTCTCATATCCTTGCACATCTGTGAAACCTTCAGAGACCTGCTCTGCTCTAGAGAAGATTATTTGGAAACCACTGGCATAGTGCCTCAGACACTCAGTTATAGCTGTGGCACAATGGAAAGTTCCTGGATAAAAATTCAAAATGCTTGGGAGCCATAAGCCCCAGTCTCTTCAATTGAAAATGGCGTTAAACAGCCATCACTCATGCCTTCCATGAGAAGTAAATGAGAAAAAACATGTAAAAGATAGTTGTAAACAATAACAATTAAAAAAAAATCTTTGTTAGTAATCTACTTAGTCATCAGTGTTGAGAATATTTGTCATATTCCTTGAAATCTTTGTTGTACTTTGTGTCTTTTTGACTATCTGCTACAGAAGACAAAAAATACTTTTACCTCAGGGTTTACCACAGTCTTTGCAATGCTGAGAAGAAAATGGGACTAGGCAGTAATGGTCTCCCTATTAAATCTTTCCAAACAATCTGAGTTCTCTGCATTACAGCTCTCACATGCTTCAGAAAACAAAAATAAAAAATCACAAGTCAATAACATAGATCAGAGAAAAATCAGTGAATTGCTTGGTTCTGAATTGAAAGCCCTCCACAACCCACATCCCACACCCCAGACCAACCTCTGAAGTAATATGGGCTCCAAGGAGGCCTGGCAGAACACCTTTGGAGTTCCCAGCGCAAGGTAGGTGGGTTCACATAAACTAGCATACTTAAGACTAAGGGTTGACACCTTCTGATCCATATGACATTTTCTATGTCTTCCTTCTGACTTAGATCTATTTTCTTATGTCTAAAATATGATATGTGAATATTTACATATATTAGCCCCACAGATTAGGAAGCTGCTTCAGAATTGCCTTCTATTTTGGAATCCATTTTATGCAAAGAACTGACATGTCTGTATGATGCCATCTGATTCTAAAAAACTATAAAAAGCCCTAAATACTTGATGATGTAATTAGAATTCAATTTTTGGCCATATATATCCCCAGTTTTACATTTATAGATGTTTTTAATCTTACAAAAATCTGGTTCTATAACGTGGCATTTATATTTAGCAAATAATAGTTATTTGCAAATAAATGTAAAATTTCTGTTGCATTAATAAAACAAGTTTTTTAAATGACTTTTAAAATTTGTTTCTTTAGACACCATAAAGCAAGAGAGATAGGAACAGATTTAAAAGAAATAATTAATGTTTAAAAATTAAAACAGTCCTCCAAAGTAGTATTGCAACAATACAATCAGTCTTCTAGTGGATAAAATGGGAATAATCTACTCCACATTCTGAGGATTAGGTATTTATTGCTCTGTTTTGGGAACATTTTAAAAACCACAGTTGATGTGCTCATGTAATACACACTATTCTGGTTCTGGATTTGAAATAGATTATCTTAAAGATATCCTTTCACTGGTATTTTTAGTCAATGACTCAGTGACTATATGCTATCCTCCTTACTGAGTCTTTGTTTTACAATGAGCTAATTCAACAAATTAATTTCAGTATTTAAAATATGTCCTAATTTTATCAAATTTTAACACTATTTTTACATAAATTGTGTCTTGTAAATTGTATCATTTGAGACTATTAAGGCAGCCTATTCAACAAACATTTTCTTTGCTGCACAAATTCAGCTAAGGCTTAGGGATGAAAGATGACAACTGGTCTTTGCTTTTAGGAAGCTCTCTCTTGAATTTCCTTTCAAATTCCTTTCTCAGTCCCTTTCTGTTTGGAATCCCTGTTCTGTTCAGAAACCACTTTCACTAGAAATGCCAAAAAGATAAACCAGTTTACAATCACTAATCATTAAATATATACGCATTTTCAATGAAGGTATAACACATATTCTTGTGGAAATATTCTTAATTTAATCAGTGCTGCTGCAAGCAATTAGATCTCCCCCATTTCAGATGAAAAAGGGTTCTCTGTGGGCTGGGCTGGCCAGTTGAAGTCTCACCTTCCTATAGGAGGCAAGTATGGTTCCATCCTTTGCTCCTTTGACAATAACTGACAGCTCTCTCTGTGTTCAAGGCAAAACTTGCTGATCTACTTGACTTGTAAGTATCAGTAACATCAACACAGCAGCACTCAGCAATGTCAACCTGCAGCTGAAGCCTCTTCCACTCTCTCAGGCTATTAGACTTAAACCTAACCATATGAGAGGAAATATATCCACAGCAAACACAGAGTTAGGAGTTCATTTCTTTCCCTAACATAACCCTAAATAACATGGTAATAAACTGGAACACCATTTTGAGTAACAGTTACCCAGCAGGAAAAGCCCAGCTTCATCTTGTGTGAATCAATTCATGTCTTCATTGTTTTATCACTTCCTTTCAAGGCAGCTAACAAATATTTATTACATGATTCCTATAGTCTGATGGTTTGTTAGGCTCTTGGGTGTAGAGGAGTGTTCAGAACAAATTCCTTGTCCTTGACAAGGTTATATTCCATTTGAGACATATCATTCAAAATTATGCAAATAAATAAATAAGTTTTTGTGTGGAAGTTGGGTGCTAAGAACATGTCATGGATCATTATGTAGGTTTCTATGCAGAATTCAAAACTCAGTTGTGAGAAAAGGGGGCAACACCACAAGGATCTGATTGTGGGGTTAAAAGGTAGGTGTGAGATGGGGAACAAATGAAGTGACCTAGGCAAAATAAAGTGAGGACAAGGCCCAAGAAAGAAAAGAGCCTGACATGTTATTGGGAGTTTGTCTTAAAGCTCAGCTGCTTGGCTGAGACCCCAGTACCCTGTCTAGTTCTTCCTGAATCTTTCCTGTCTTATCACAGGCACTGTGCCCACAACTGAAAGAGCTGCCAATAACAAAAATGTCATCCAAAGGAGTCTGAGTATCACCACCATCCTGGAAACTCCTGTTATTTACCCCCATCTCTCTACCTCTAGACATTTACCGCTTAGATAACCACACCAGCCCAGATGAGGCCAGAGTTCACTCCACCCTTCAAATGCTAGAGTTCAAATCCTTGTGAATAATATAATTGTATCCAGAGAAATAGAAGTGTCTTGGTTTTTGTTTTGCAATTATAGATGTGGTATAAATCCTCTTCCCCATGATCTTAAGACAAATTAGTTAACTTCTCTGACTCTTAGCTATATCAATAAAAGTGCATATGCTAGTCTATGTTAGTCTATATTTATCGTTTTAAAATTCTTACCTTACAAAGATTATAAACAAGGTGGTGTGGAGTATACAAAGATTTATAAGATAGTGTCTCTGCCCTAAATCACTGCAGAATCTTGTGAGGGTGATAAAGCACATAGAAAAATTACAAGCGACCCAATAGAATGTAATAGCACCTGGGAAAGAACCCAGCAAAATATAATTAAAATCAGAGCAAAAAACATATTGCATTTTAGCTGGGAAACTAGAAATACGGGACATTGTTTTCATGCATTGGACCTTGAAGGACAAGGCATTTGCAAATTACATTCAAAAGATAAGGGTATACACCTATTTCTGTTTGGAAGAAATAATGTGGAATCCCAAGGCATGAAAGTAGCAAATCGTGGTAATTTTTAAAAGACACTCCCTTATCCAATTTGATTGGATCTTAGAAATAAAAGGGAGTAATGAGAATGAAGATGGAAATGTAGTTTGGGAAACAATTTTATTTTGTAGGAATGAAGAATCACTGAAATGTTTAGATTAAGGAATGAGACTCTAAAATATCCTTTAGTAATATATCTGTGTTTCTGTATGTAGCAGAACTTGTAGTGGAAAAAGACTGAAGGCTTTGATATCTGGCGTAATTATCTGACTATAAAACATGTTACTATACAATTACAGAATATCAATATAGGGACACGAGGTCTACCATTCTTTAAAATAGAAAAAAAAATGATGTTTATTTGAGTTATGATATGAACATAACTAGATACTGGTAAGAATCTCTCTTTAGAACTTTAAAAAAATTAAATTTGAGTTATCAATTATTGTCTGCAAATCATAGATAGTACATACTAATTCTTGCACTGCTTCTATTCAGAACATTACTACTGAGCTCTCAGCTGTACTTTATACCTCATGAACTCAAACTATAGATTTACTTTCTCGAAGTCATCATTTGTCTTTCTGGACAAATGTTCTACCTATTTACTGCTGCATACAGTAATAATTTGATACCACATTCTATACATTTCAAGGTTTCAAAAATATTTGACATTTTCATGTTAAATATTATAGTATCAACTATGGATATTAATCATAGTGGCTTTTATTATTTATACAATATTTGATAGTGAGCTTTAGTCACCCATTTTAAATAGAGACATCTGATATGCTTAATAAAAAATTTTATATACTAGGTTTACTACTTTCTAGATATAACCTTGATTGATTTATTTAACATATCTAACATCCTGATGTTTAATAGGGGATGATTTTAGTAACTATCTAACATAATTAAATGGATTAATACAAGTAAGTTTATTTAAGCAGTCTTAGCACCAAGAGATCATTTAACAAATAGAGTTTATTATTATATACCAAATACTTCTTCCTCTGAAAGGGCAATTTTTTAAATAAGTCTGAAAATTTGAAAGATTGGTTTGGAGAATGGGGAAGGCAAGCCATGCATTAGATTGAAATTATTGCAGTTTTTCAACTAAAGCCTGTAGACACCAAACTGAAGAAGTTAGCAATTAACAAATCAATTTAGACTATGTCTTCATTTAGCTTAGATTATAAACACTAAAGAAGGTTCATGTTGGGGCTTGACTGGCTGTCTACGTTGACAAATTAACCAGATAATCAACATTTCTTATCTTAACAGTCTATTGCAAGCATAGAGTCAAGTTCTAGACTCAAATGTCATTCAGTATTTTACACCCAAAGTGAATTTGAAACAAAACGTGCAATAGTTTCCCCTTTCATTAACCCATTGACATTCCTGTCTCTAACCTCATTTAAAAAAGAAATTCCATAGAGATTTGGTAGCATTAAAAGAAAATGCAGTCTATGTACTTTACCCCTCCATAATTAGTAATGTGGAGACAACACGTTACAATTTGAATGAAAGTCAGGATATACTTGATGTCTTTCTAGCTCTGCTAACTAAATAGATGTGTAAATTTAAGCTTGTCACTTAAGTGCATCTTACTATTTTCAGTATAAAATGGAAGGTGAGTCTATAAGAAAGAGTCACTCACTCAGCAAGGCAAAGTTTATAGGCACACATTTTGTTTTAGTGTTCTTGGTGCTTAGCAAAATGCCTGGTACATACGAGGAAATGATATTGACAAAACCAAACCTAATGCTTCCATCCATAAAAATGTACAGTCTGTATTTATCTTGAGAACTGTTGATATATCAGGAAGACTAAACAGTGAATGTACTGTGTACGAAGAATACAGGAAATAAGAAAACAACAAAGGTCAAGATTGTCAATTCATGACAGGAAAAAAAACAAACAAGGGAATATTGGGGAAGCAGAATACTGGTGGAAATAAAACTGACTCTAACTAAGGTATCTTCAAAGGAATATACACCAAAACTGCAATAGTCAAATTTGTATCTGAACCTTATCACTGAATTTTTGCATGTGTGCCTAGAGATCAGGTAAAGCCGAGACAATTTCCATTTTCCCACCATGCAATTATTTGAAATATGCATGCAATTGAATATATTACAAATTCTGCAAATGCATTATCCCTAATTTTAAAGAATAAATGAATTTAGCAATAATTATCAATATTAATATGATTTATTTTAATTATCACATTATCATTAATATGATTTATTTTAATAAGTTTAAAAGTGCTTACATTGTTGTCACACATTTTCTTTGCAGAACATATGTATTAAAAACAACAAAATTATCTAACAATAATCTAACACAAATCACCAATTTTCAATCAGCCATGGCAATAATATAGGAAAATTGCATTTTAAAAGCTGACAAATAATAATGGTTGCAGATTGTTCTACAAAGAAAGATTTTATACTTCTACTCATAATCCCCTATGCACTTGTCATTAAGGTAACTGTTCTCCATGAACTATTTCTCTCACAGTGATTTTTTCATGGTAGAATATTAAACCCATTTTAGAGGTAAGAAAACAAGTTCAGAAAGTTTATGTGCTTTCCCAAGGTCCCACAACTAGTAAGTGCCTGACCTGAGATTTAAAAGCTACAAGTGATTGACTCTTGTGCCAGTGATCGTTTGTTCAAAAAATATAAATCTAATTTTCCTTTGAAAAGGTAAAATAAAATTAAATCGTTCCCGCAGTCATAATGTAGAATCATTAAAAGTGAAATATTTTCTCAATTTCCTAGTAATTAATAATGACAAATATCCAGAAGAATTAAGTCTATGAATATTTGTAGTAAACAATCAGAATAATGACTTTGTTATTGTTGTTTTGATGACAAAAAGCTGATAAACAAGAAATAATAATCTTTTTTTTTAGGAAATTGATTTTCACAAGGCAATGAGAAGAAATCTCATTAGTGTTCAATTATTATTATCATAATTAGCAAGCTAAAAAATTCTATTTATTTATTGAAATGAAAGTTGAGCAATATAGCATATGAAACTTAGCCACATAAAACTGTTCAGAAAACTGAATGTAATTTTTTTATGATTAAAAACCAGCTTACATATCATATTCAAAGAAGCATTCCTTCATAAACAGTCGCTATGGCTAACTTGAAAAAGAAAAGTTTGGACAAAAAGTATGTTGCTCCAGTTATAGTATATTGCTTCCAGCTTATAGTTGGAATTTATCAAAGGATTACATGGGAACTAACGCAGGAATAATATCAACAGCAGATTTAATGCGCTCCTTGCTGATTTGATTTTTTTGATTTCTTGTTCAAGATGTTGCCACCAATTCAATTAAAAGTAGGATTGATTATATTTGAAGTTATTTGTTCAGTTAAATTCTATACATCTACTACTCCAAAGATGTAAATAATAAAAAATAAATTTTCAGAGGGGCATTCAAACTAACATATTTTGGTAATGAGGCCTCTCATAATATGGATAGGTCCTTTGGGTTTGGTTCCTCAGTGTAAATTTTCAGGACATCAAATTACTGATATTGAACAACAAATAACATATATATATATTACAAAATCACAAAACTTGTACTTGTTCTCTTTTATTATAGATTATTATAGACAATACTGAACGCCTCTAGCCTGGAACACGAAATAGAAAAAACATTTAATATGTATCCAAAAAACAAGATGCAATATCAAGTCTACTGATGGCAATCTATTAACTTACTTGGGCTTCCGTAATCAAATGATAGATTGGAAGATATAGTTAATGTGTGTTATTGCTTTAAAACTACAAAGTTAAAAAGAGCAATATTTGGGTCAATTATATCTAGAATTATAATTAAGGGGGTTCTTGAGTGACTTTAGTCGATTTACACATTCCTTCAATGGAATAGGTCACTTTGAATGTGCAGTTCCTTAAATTACCAATTATCTAATTTAAGACATTTGGGCTGAATTCACTCAAACTCCAAATGTCACTTGCTAAATTTGAATCAAACTATTTTCTTCCCTAGTGTAGTCTTTACACTCCTATATATGCTAGATGTTCCTAATTACAAGCTAGCCCATCAGAAAGGGCATTTCTTCATTTGGACAAAGTAAAATACAGCTTTATTCGGGAGACCCTCTCCTCTTATGGATGTTGAATTAATGTGTTTTATGAGTTTGAAATAAAATAGGAATTATAGTTAGGATAGTCCCCGAGAGAAATTAGAAATGCTCACACAAGATTATATTCCTCTTTAGTTAGACCACTTCCGGTCCCCGACCAACCTCTTAGCCCATGGTCCTTTGCTTTTTGAAAGGCGTGAGAAGATTCCGCTGTGCCAAGATTCACTCAACCAGATTATACGAGAATGCCCATGTCTTCTAGTGTATTTGGGACTAAGAAATTTAGCAGTTTGTTTCAGCTCCAAACCTTACTTCCCTAGAGAAGCCTTCAAAGTCATTTGTGCCTTTCACTTTACCAGTGTCTAAGGTTAAGTAAAGGTACAACATTTCCATGTTCAGTCTTTGATTTTCTACTCTATGACAAATCCACATCACCCAGAACCTGAAATTCAAACTTTCTTTTATAGTCATACAAGTCACTCCATATAGTTCTCTACAGTTCTCTTTAACATTTTTAATATTTAATACTTTTTTAAATATTTTAGAAACATATTAGATTAAAATATAAATACATTTAATATTATACTATTCTTCATCTTGCATGCCATTGTATCTTAATATGCTCATGAGAAGACATTGATCTTCTTAGTGGTATCCATATTATTTGCTACTTAAATTCTGTCCTTTTTGATTTATTGTGGTAGGAGAAAAAGACTTTATTCATATTAATTTTGCAGCCATATTTTATTTTTGCACTTATTATAACTTGCTGTTCCAACTATAGTTATGTGAGTTAATTCCCTATTCAAAGTTAAATTGCCTATTGTCATTTATTTCATTTATTTACAAAAATTTGCATCTTAGTTTCTAACTCACTCCTGAATGTGATCCAAATAACTTCCTTCATCATTTAGACAGATTTTAAATGCATTTTCTATGTTTTTAGTCACAACACATCTCTGTAAATGCCTACGTATTGGTTTTTGAACCACATATCTATCGACACTCATTCATTGATCTCATTCAGTTAACTCTTTTGTGAAGTTCATATCATATATGTGCTGAAAATCGCAAAAACTTCACCTGCAGAATGAAATTTGTCTCTGAACTCCAGGCTCAAATATCCAATATTTGGGTGTGGAATAGGCATCTCAAACCATGTTTGTCCAAAACTCAATCCAATTTTCCAATTGTCAATAAATAGCAGTTTTGTCCTTCCAACCGTCCTCTCTAGTAACCCCCAAATCACATCCCATCTTCAGACATGAGCAAATCCTATCTGCACTACCTTCAAAACACATCCAGAATTTCACTGCTATCCCATCAAAGTGTTATCTCCTAGTCCAAGGCATTGCCATGTTTCTCTTGAATTGTTTCAGTAGGCTACCAATTGATCTGCTTGCTTTTCTTCATTGTCCCTCCCTATTCCCTTCATGTATATTCGATGTTTGACACAACTGCCAGATCTTTTTACAGTAAAAAATCCTCTCAGGCCTCCATTCAAAACATGACTACCCACCTCACTAAGTGTACAAACAAGCTTATTTATATAGCCTACAAGGTTCTATGAAACCTGTGATAACCTGCCACGCACTTCTCTCACATCCTCCCCGATTTCTAACTTTTTTCCTCATGTATCACTTGCTTGATCAATGTAGACCTCCCATGCATAGGCAGGCAGGCAGAATCCTGTCTCAAGTTTTTTTCATTTGCTATTTCCTCTCCTGAGGATGTTCCTCCCTTAGTAATCCATGTAACTTATTTCATTAACAACTTCAAGTCTTTGCTTAGATGTGACAATCTCAGTGAAGTTTTTCTTGACCATACTGTTTGAAATTGAAAATACCTCCACATCCACAGCACCCCTACCCTTCCATCCTGATATTTTCCTTCTTCTCCCTGTTCTGTCTTCATCCATAGCAGTCATCCATCTGACATACATGGGTGTGTTTATTATATATGTTGTTTTTATTATGTGCTTTTTTAAATAGAGTTTTTCTATATCCATGAAAATTGAGACAATGCCTGGTGTCTAGTAAGTATTGAGTAAATAATTATTTAGTGCTGAATAAGTGAATAAATCAATGAATGAATTGCTATAATCAGAAAGATCCTTAAACTCTTAGAGCGAACTTTTCAAGGGACAAAACAATTCGAACAAATCTTCAAGAAGGAAAATTTGGAACATTTTGTTAATTTTTACTTACACATTTCTTTCCATAGAGTTTAATTATCTGGCAGAGTTTTTAAAATATTCATTGCAAACAACCTTTCTTAGTCTATAAAGTTCAATTTTATTAACCTGTGGTCCTCTTGCTAAGTTATTAGAGTATCCACATCTTCATGTTCATAGACACAACGCTGTAGTAAATTGTATCCACTTTTTCATGTTCATAGACTCAACACTGTAGTAAATTATTGTCCCTGCTTCAAAAGTTTGCTTTGGCCCCTTTACTGACATTTTTCGACTCCTTCAGCGGCTTAGATATGTCCTTCTTGAAACTCTAAGTTATGATTACAAGGCTGATGATTTGCTTACAAACTATACTTGGTATTCCTCAAATTCCTCACTAATCCTTGCCCTACTTCATATTACATTGGATGTGACTTCACATTCTAAATACATAATGTACATTGCAGATATTTTCCAAACAGCTTTGAAGCAATGTATACTCTTTATTGTGTTATAAGTTTATTTTATTCAAGCATCTCACACTTAAAGAGTCACTGCACTGATGAAAACCAAAATAAAAACAACAAATTATAATATTTATCTAATGCATATGTTTGCATACACAAGTAATATAGCACTATAAAATACAAAGTTTCAAATATAGAACACCAGTCCATTTAGTATAAAATAAATATTTTCTGCTTGTTAAATGAATCAAAGAATACAATTATTTCTTAAATTAGCTATTTTTCAGTGCACATGTATAATACATATACAATCCTTACATTTACATAATTAAATGATGACAGATTTGATACCTGCAATATGTTTATATAATCTACTGTTTTAAAAGTGTATTAATGAAAATAACATTTATGGAAGGAGGGCAATATTTTAACTTTCTAAATTACTACTACCAATATTAATAAGCCATGATAATGTCAAAAAATAAAAGTTAGATATAATAAGAAAAACTATATTGCCATTTCAAAGTTTTGATAGAAAAAATTCTGCTTAAACATAATTTAAAAATATAAACTATAATAATTTGATGAACATATCAAAGAAAATCTTTATCCAATGAATATAAAACTGAACTTGCCATACCAGTACATATAAATCTCAATATATAAATACTAAAATCTAACACCTTTCTTTAACGTTTTTATTTATACATACAATTTATAAATAGGTATGGGTTATATGTGATATTTTGATACATGCATAGAATATGTTATGATGAAGTCAGGGTTTTTAGGAGATCCATCACTACAAGCAGCTATCATTTTTCTGTGTTGGAAACATTTCAAATCTTCTCCTCTAGGTATTTTTAAATATACAATATATTGGTTTTTACTATAGTCACCCTGCTGTATGGTATTTTTTTAGGGCTGTGTTGAGAAGAACATATATAGCCAATATCATACATATTTTAGGTATTACAGTTCTATTGTTTACGTAAGCTAGAAATATGCAGAATGAAATAAAAACAAATATTCTCATTCTGAGGAATAGTGTAAGCCAAATACATATCTTTACAACAGCAGTATGTGGAAAGATTAAATACAATACACTGCACTACTCTAAATCTCTCGAAATCTACGTAAGTTTCAGTTTAAAGGAAAAACTATATTTGATACCTGGGCACAGTGGGTCGCCCTGTCATCCCAGCACTTTGGGAGGCCAAGGCGGGTGGATCGTTTGAGGTCATGAGCTCGTGACCAGCCTGGGCAACATAGTGAAACACTGTCTCTAAAAAAAAAAATATATATATATATATAATGTATATATACACACATATATACACACACACACATATATATACACACATATACACACAGACACATAT